>NW_027272121.1:7500-189852 GCF_040938485.1 Diadema antillarum | reverse complement strand
GTTGGTAGTGCCCAAAGTTACCCAAGTCAATCATATTATTATCCCCACGACCATTAATTTACAAAACATGCATCAACCAACACGATTTCCGTTGTTCTAAGCGTACAAGATCTTATTCTAAAGTCATTTCGCCGTCTAGCAAAGATTTTTTTTTTTATTTCCATGAAATACAATTGCAATTGACAGCGAAGACATTTTTCTACAATGTGTATATCTTTAAAAAGTGGTGCACAGTCAAAGCGGCTCGCATGCAGGGAGGTATCCGAATTTATCCCTATACCCTCATGGCCCGGTACAAAACATTATATTTATACACACGTGAATACAGCTGTTTGAAGCGGGAAAAAAAAAAACTCTGTGCATAACGTCCTATTCATTTCATTTCCATTAAAATTCAGTGGAAGTTCTAGAAGAATTGTTGTTCTACAATATCTATAAGGTGAAAATGGTTCACATACGAAGACAACCTCGTGGAGGGTGCCCACAATTACCCCACCCAAAGACAGTCTAAGACATGCAATAATCATGTACCAGCGCAGATACGTGAATATGTTCTATGGGTACATGCATTTAAACAGTCCTTCTGATCCTGTAGCAAAGAAACTTTTATTTAATGAAATTCAATGAAGTCAACAGACGATATATTGCTTTGCAATTTTTACTTACACTGACATAGTTAAAGTTGTTATCATTCGAAGGGAGCCTACTATATGGGAAGTGCACACATTAATTGCCTCTATACGTCATGACCTTTGTAACGCAAATATCAATTATTATCAATTATAGTATATACAGTCGTTCCAAAAGTGCATGTCTCAAAAAAAAAAAAAAGGTCGTTCCTTGAGTTTTAGAACTATCACTTGAGTTTTGTGATTATGTATAATTATCGTATGGTGCTGTAATCATTGTACATTCTTCTCATTAGACATAATTTTACGCACCTCATTTTCTGTTACAAAGAAAGTGATGTCTATCTGTTCTAGTCGAAAAATGAAATAAAAATTGAATTGAATTCTGTTGAATTGGATTCCTGCCATATCAATACACTTTTTTTTTCTATAAAAATTGCCGGGGTAGAGATAAAGTAACAACACTGATCCACAATATCTATGCAGTCCAAAGGTTTCACTTGCAGAGACCACCTTGTGATGGGAGGTGCTCAAAATAATCCTAAAGGCAATGAAAAAACATGCAGTATACAACCGCGAAAAATGTTCCATGGTTACATGCCTTTGAACAGCTCTTCCGCCTGTGTAGCACATACGCTTTTATTTTCGTAAAATGCAATTAAAGTGATATAGGAGACGTTGCTTTACAATATCTATTTTGTCAAACCCTTGGGAAGTGCCCAGATCACCCCTGCCCTCACCGTCGTGGTCCCAAAACAGATTAACAAAACATACATTATATGCCAAAGCAAACTCACTTGTACATGCATGTAAAGTCGTTTTGCCGAGTGGTAAATAAAGACACTTTACTTTTCATGATTTTTAAATGGTATAGAGACACTGCTTTACAATCACCGTATAGTCAAAGGGGTGCACATTCAAAGGCAACCGAGTGGGATTCGTTCAAAACCATCCAACCCCCAGGGCAATATAGGAAGCATGCACTAGCATATAGCACAAATATGTTTCAATTTACCATGCCTTCACATTGTCATTACGGTTGTACAGCAATTGCCCTTTTGTTTGTACGAAATACAATATAATTACAAAAAGAAAAAATGCTCTACATTAACTATATTGTCAAAAGGGTCAACATTCAAAAGCAATCCCCTGGGAAGTGTCCAAAATTACACCGCCGCTCAAGCCCCGTAATTACATCACACAGATACTATGGACGCAAATACCGACGTTCTTTTGTGCATGGTTTTAGAAGTAGTTCCAGCAATACAGCTACACACTTTTATATCAATGAATGTCGTGGAAATGATAGGAGAAGCATTGCTTCAAAATATCTATTTAGTGAGAGGATGTACAGTAAATGCCAATCCTGTGGGATGTGCCCCAAATCCCCTCCCCCCCCCCCCCCGGATTCGACACCTTCAGTGCAGAGGCATGAAAATAAACCTCATGAAATATTGCAAATTTAGATAAAATTTGGGTGCTTCTGTTTACTTTTAGTTTTCGCCATCAGTTAATTACATAGTACTAGACTCTAACATTACAGATCTATTGTAATGAATACAAAATTATGTAGAGTCTACAGAACTAAGGTCTACACCAAAACTAGTATTATGTTACAGACAGTATCATTCCATCAAACTAATCTTGCAGTCTGTTACTTTCACACTCAGCAAAGTAACTATACAAATAACAATCTATTCATAGATGTTCTCTTTAAATATTAGTAAATTCAACTCAATTCAACACAGCACATCAACAAGTTCTGATTTCTTGTCATACCTAAATCCTAACACATTTTTAAACATGTGAGACCGAAGTTCACTGAACATAAACTTATAGTGGAAAAGCTTCAATAAATAAAGTTTTTTTTTGTACTTTGCTTTCAGGCAAAAATAAATGTATGTTGCAGAATGGTTTTAAAAAACAATAATATGACACAAAATGCAATCATATACATACCAGAGGTTTGATTTATGGCAGATTTCTTTGACTGATCCCGGTCTGATCCAAACAATAAATCTTCTCACCAAAACTTTTGTCCTATCACAAGCAAGCTTGCTTATTTCTCCACAATAGAGGGCGCGCATCATCATCCATCTGGAAATTCTTGACCAATTCTTGACAGGTGTCAATGTCAACTTTGGATGGCCGTAACTTTCTTGTTGTTTTGAGCAATATCTACGAAATTTTCACATGTTATTATATACATATTTGGTATAATTTTGAAGAATATTCAAACAAATTGAATTTGTTTTGGCATGATTTACAGATAGAAGAGTTTTATGGTAAAAATGCATTTTTGCTAAAAAATGTGAAAAATTTGAATTCTGGCCTCAAAATTGATATGAAGATTGGTATAACCCCCTACATAATTGGTATCATCATATAGATAATTTAATTTTCTTTAATTTGAGACCAAAGCCATGATAATTGAACAGTTTTATCAAAGGTTACATGTATTTTTATGAGATACTGACATTTTCACCATGCATTACCATGGAAACGGATTTTTGACCACTATGGGACACGCTTTGACCTGTCAACATTGCATTTTTTAAATCTACGCACAAAATTGGTCTAGATGAAGTAGATTTAAAAAAAAAAATGTATGTTTGGGGTGCATGGGAACCCCCCTTCCGACTCAACTAAACTGAGTTAATCTTTAAATAAAGATACTAATGTTCTAGATATCGCTTGCGAGAAAGATCTATCTAATCAACTGTAAGGACATTCTATGGGTTTGGTTAACACACTTACCTTTGAAATGATGCGATTTGTAAGGCTTACTCAGGAAATTCGCAAGAGGATGTAATCGCTGCTTTGCTCCATCGCTCGTATTTATAGTCGGTGAAATAACCCTTGCTTCCCATGAGGAAAGCCAATCAAACCCGTTTCCTCTCTCTTATCAACAGGAGGAGGTTCATATTTCAGCAATAAACCAGCGCAATCATAAACAAAGTTATGGTATTTTGACAGCAACCTGTCAAACTAATTTCGTGCCGTTACGTAATCATCGCTCAAGTGACTCTCAACAAGGCGCTCATCTGGGCATTCTGCGACTCAATATTGAACAGAAGTAATAATCCATATGAGGAATAGTAGCCTATGAGGCAGAGGAATGTTTTCCCTTACTTTCTTCAGTTGATATATGCAAATGAAAACAACAAAATAAGACTGAGGTCCATGTGTGGGCTAGGAAAAGGCGTCAAAATTTACGGGACACCGCAATAATAAAGGCATACTCTTCCGAACCACGATGGGTTTGTCATGGACACCACTGACCTTCTGAAGTTTACATCAAAGTAACTTGGCAAGTGTGAGATTTATAATTACAACATGCGACGTGTTTCAGGCAGCCCGTATAAAGGGGATGTGCCGGTTCAAGTTCGATGTTTAAGGTAGGATGAATAATTTAAATCATTCATCAACCACGAGGAAGGTTGTGGAGTTATTACAGTGTACGTCCTTGCCCAAGGGAACGCCTATCAATTCAAGACTGCACATGCTCACGTCTGTGGATGCCTGTCCGTCTCTGGCTTAATGGAAAGTGTGTGTGTGTGTGTGTGTGTGTGTGTGTGTGTGTGTGTGTGTGTGTATGTGCTTGGACGAGTAAGAGGACAGTGGTACATTGTGGGAGTTCCATTTTGTGTTTCGCTTTATTTAGTCAGGCACTGTGGGGTAAAAATGACATTGAGGGAGTATTACTTGTCCATGGGAAAAATAACGGGGTACTCCCACAAGAACCTTTTGTCGGAACGTAAGTTTGTTTGTGTGTTCCTGTGTTGAGTTGTGGGGTATGGGTCGGTGTGGGTGCGCGTATGTCAATTGATATTACGTTCTTTAGAAGTAAGTTTTCACCAGCCATACGTCGCCAGGTAAATCCTTTGGAGAACAAAAAGGAATATGAATATTAATTATGTTGGTACTGTAATTGCTAAAAAAATATTTTACATACCAAATAAAATGTGACGGCGAGTTCACTGAGAAAACCAAAGGTTTGAGTTTAACGTAATTCTCTTATTAGAGCTGAATACATACATAAATGAAAACGACAATTCAAAATGTTTTAAGGGGAATTCTTAATCATGTTGCATAGTATGTAAACATTAAGACATAATCAGAGAGGGAGAACTGTTAGAATTAGGGAAATTATTAGAACCAAGTAAAAAATTATCTCAAATTTAGAGAGCTAAATAAATTGTGAAAATCTAAGTAACATGTTAAGCAGCTCTCCATTTCATTTGTACACACACACACACACACACACACACACACAAATAAACAAAAATAAGTACATGTACACATTCTGATTTAATTAAGTCACAAGATATCAGTCTATGGAAAGGTCCAAAATTTCTAGAAAACTACAGTTGCACCATGACTTTGGTCTGATGTAAATTCAGTCAATAAAAATGTTAAGATCTCTCAACAAATATGATTATTTGAGGTCAGTTGTCCAGAAATCTGGACAACTGGGCAAATTCTGAGCATTAACATTCCCATAGATCATGGAAAAATAGACAGTGTTACTGCAGTTGATTTTCCCTTCATGCAGAAGACCATTACTTTGTAACTGGTTAAAAACTGTCCTTATCACTCAATTTCTGAGAGCTTGATATCCCCCATAAGAAATTGGAGATGAGTTTTGTAGTGAACGTTTCAATATGACATCAGCATTAAGACCCATGTGAGCATAATTTCTATTGCAAAATCCCTTCTTGCTATTGTGTGATTCTCAGAAGCCATCCCAACTTTCCTAAGAGGTCTACATGATAGGGGCTTTACAGAGTAGTTCTCCTTTATGTGTCTCACCATTTGGTTGTGTGTTGCTTCACCAAGCAGACCCCCGAAGGTGATAACAGGTGTGATGCAAGCAAAGTACATGAAGATGAAGGAGGCCACACACTGTATGTGCATTGCATCCCGGAAGTCGCTGAGGAACCAGGGGAACCGACGTTTGCAGTCCTGAATCAGACCACCAAATAACCTGGTACAGATGGAGATTAATGTCAAGATTGGAGTGTCAATAACACTATCATCTACAGGGTATCATTTGTACCCACATCTTTTGTCACTAGTGCTCTTCTCTGATTCTTTTCAATGACCTCATCTTTTATCTCTATCTTGTCACATTCCCCTTTAATGCCTTGCTCCCAAACTGTTCTTTTATTTCTTGGTCCTTATCAAAGGGGATGGCTTGTAACTGATCAGAGGGAATCAGTGGGAATGCTGGGGGATGATTGTTCCAATTCTTGTGGGATTCATTTAAAGGACAAGTTCACCTTCATAGACATGTGGGTTGAGTGAATGCAGCAATATTAGCAGATCACATCAGTGAGAGTTTGAGCAAAAGCGGACAATCTGTTAAAAAGTTATGAATTTTTGAAGTTTCTGCTCTCAGTCACGGCTGAATGAAAAGACTACTATAGCTTGTGATGTCACATGAGTACAACGATATAAAGAAAGAATAAAGAAAATCCAACATATTTCCATTTTTCTCGCATAACAAAAGAACGCTCGACTTCTCTCTTTCAGAAGGCATGGGGAATAATACTACCCTTAACATACGTCAGTAGCAAGTCGAAGAAATGTGCACTGCGGTACTTAAAATATTCATAACTTTTAAATGGATTGTCCAATTTTCCTCAAACTTTCACTGATGTGTTCCACTAATATTGCTGCATTCTCTCAATCCTTATGTATGTGACGGTGGACTTGTCTTTTAAGAGTAGTACATTATATATCTATTGTTGTGTGAAAACTATTTGCTTCAGAACGGTCTCATATTCAAGTAATGTGCAGATTAATGCTCCATCACTGACCAGGGACGCTAACCTGGAAGCATTAAACTGCACATTACTTGAATATGAGACCATTCTGAAGCAAATAATTTTCACACAACAATAGATATATAATATACTCTTAAATGAATCCCACAAGGATTGGAACAATCATCCCCCAGCATTCCCACTGAATCCCACTGATCAGTTACTAGCCATCCTCTTTAACAACCCTCTTTCTTCAAGCCTTCAAAATCTTCCCTCTCTCTCTCTCTCTCTCATTTTCTTCCTCCTTCACTTTCTGTAAACCTCAAACGTTCCTTCATCCTCATCCTCCTTTCATCTCATGCTAGGGTTCTCCTTACCTGCCCGTCCTCTCCAAGCCCTCATGATTTTCATGTCCCCCGTCTGTGTCATCAATCCCTTCCACATGTCCATTAGGGGAGGCCGAGGGGTAGGCTGACAATCTCTTGGCCTGGGAGGGGGCAGTCTTTGGGGGCTCAATTCGGATGTTGGGATCCCAAGCACCTGAATGGATGTTGATACACACAATGATGAAAACTTTGTACACAGGAAGTGAAACATATGAATCACAGGATGGAACACAGGTTGTATGCAAAGCTTAATTAATGACACCTGCAAAGACTAGAGTTCATTTTCCTTGTAATGGTATTTTAAAAATTCATTGCAAAGCAGAAATTCTTCATTTTACTACACACAAAGTCTGAAGGGAATCAGAAAAAGCAAAATATAACTGCGTAATAAAGAATTCCACCCCAACCAAGCATTCAGCAGACCGACAGTGTGTAATCTGATTGTCATGTCAATATCTTTCACAGCCAAATCTGCCTTTAGTAGCAGTCACCAGCTTAGAGCAGGCACAGGCCAGTGGAGTCAACCCCCCCCCCCCCCCCCCCCCCCCGGAAATACCATGGAAAAGATCTTGCATACAGTGACGACCAAAAACGCAGCCAGCTGCCACCAATTTTGTATCTCACGGTACATTTTTCAGCTGTATAGTGGCATATGGAGCCACAGGCTGGCTAGTAATTAAAACGTCAGTGTTTTTCTACTTTATAGCCTTGACAGTCATATATGGTGGACAGCTCAGTGATTGCCACTGCTACATTCACCCATCATTTATGCACAGTAATGTACTTGTGAAAAGCTTGCTTGCTGTATGCCAGCTAGTATGCAATAATGTGACCAACTACAGCATTGTTCAATGTACAAAATGCTGTTATTAGCTCATTTATATGCTGCAAGTACGTGAGTACACATGAACAGACTTATATCATTGAGCTACACAACTTGAAACAGTAGCTCCATGCCTACACCCATACAGTGCATGCTTTTTTTCGTCTCCCTTGGGTGGCTGCTAAAGGAAGGTTTGACTGCACGTGACCGATTCTGAACAATGCGATTTGACATGATTTATTTCTGTATATTCATGAAACAAACAAACAAACAAACAAACAAACATAAAAACAGACTACACGTAGCTTTGTTACATAATGTTGAAAGGACTGATAAAAGGTATAATCCCACCTAATCATGAGAGCATAGCTCAATAAAGTATCTGAAGACACACCACGAATGTATTTCCAAATCCCATAAAAAGCAACGCAGGTGGTTAAATACGGTTGTACATTGATATGCATGCATAAAAGAATACAAGTACCTTGTATTTGAAGGTCAAACATACATACATGTACATCATACATATAATGTACCGACACATACCTGCAAAGGTTTGAAAACAAGAAATTATTAACATTTCATTCTGAAGAGTAATGTAATAAATCATCAGAGCTGCCAGACAGGGAAGAGGTGGCTATTTTCCAATGTCAGTTACTGTATGTTGCAATCATGTATAGTACTGTATGTAAACTTATCTGCCTCACAAGAATCATTAAAAACAAGTTTAAAATCATGAATGTCTCACACTCATCATTACTGCATCAAGAAATATTTGAATTCAAACTTGCAATCAACTGGCCAATCGAAATGCACACTTGTCAGAGCTCATTTCTGATTGGCTGCTTCTAGTAAAGTTGTGGATTAATACAATGATCCATTAGGGTCATCGTGGATCAGGGCGATTGTCTCACCTGGTGGAAGCACTGTGACCGAGTCAATGAACTCATCAATACCGGCCAAGAGATCTTTGACATTCTTTGCCTTGTATGCCACATCGTGGAACACCTATGTCATATAAAATAATGAAAATATTGGGAATATGAATATTAGGTAAAACAACAAACAAACATAAGTGTCTCTTACCCTTTCTCCTTCCATTCAATACTGGGTTTCACTATACAAGAGAAGTAACACATTTCTAATATTGCATATTATGCTCTCTTGGAGTATTGTACACTACTACACTACCTACTCATATAAATCTTAAAATCAAGACATCACAAATGAAGTGATAATTTTGCATTTACAACAGAGGACCAAAAATACAAAAATGTTGTATACACGAGAGTATATATGACCATGCATCACAAAACCAACAAACACGTTGCCCACCCGGATTTTTATACATGAGGACTCAAATAGGTGAAATGGGTCAGCCAAGTCAATCTTGAGTTTTTCATTATTTCTGGAAGATCAATTCTTTTTCTACATACAGATTCTAAAGTTTGGAATCAAGAAACAAGCGGCAAATTGAATGTGTTTTCTGCAGTTTTCTAGAGTGTATGTGTGTGTGTGTGTTTTATTGTAGAGTGTAATTAGGTATTGGTAACAGGCTCCCTTTCATTTAAAAAAAAAAATCAAACCTTTACATGGTTCATTATTATCTTTAAAAAAAAAAAAAACTCTGATAACTACTGAAAGGATGGTGCTACTGCATGCACTATAAAGTTTGTATCAGGTACAATGTATATATAGAATTTGCTTCACGAGTGTGAAAATGTCAGCGTAATCTGATAATCACTTCACTGTGGTTTTTATGGAGTTTCACATCCTGTTCTTTCGTACCATCCATAGCACAGAGCACAGCCTAGAGAGATTTAACACTTGAATAAACCCTTATAAGCTTCAAAGCCCGTTTTTTCAGTAAACATTTTTCCTGCATGTACTTCCTTTCCTTTATCTAGACAGGTTAGGAAGGTTCATTTGCATTGAGTTATACATCATTTGAATGTTTAAAGTTTGCTCTTACATGTAAGTCTGCCATTAACTAAAAATACATAAATTCTGTTGCTTTTCCGGTGGTTTTGTGATGCAGGTTCACATACAATGTATAATCTCACATGGTAAAGGTTAACTACACACAGCCCAGTCGCTGGCGCATGGAGACTCTGCACTGCGTCTCGTCGGGATAGGTAATGGTATTGTTACCTTCACATGACTGAGATCCACTTTACTGATAATTTTATACCCCTGGTAATCATGAAGAGGCAAAACAGAAAGTCATCACAGAGTTTAATACCTATTTACTGTTTGCCAGTAAAACATACTGTGCATAATTTTGGAAATGACGGAAAAAAGGATTTTTGCAAGGATAATACAACTCACTTTTCCCAACTTGTTCTTCTTTAATTTTCATTTTAAATCCATCAAGAAGCAATACAGTAATTACTCTGTCATCTGAAGAGACGTTAAGTTTTATGTGGGTGTGTCTCGAGTCTGTGTGTATGTGTGTGTGTGTGTGTGTCCAGGGGTGGGGGTGGGGTGTCAAGCAATTCACCTGGCATATGTTCTCAGACTTGATGAAAACATCTTTCCTGTTTTCACTTTTTAAAAATGACCAATTGATTGACTCAGCAATGGACAAGATACACATCTCATTTTATAAATCAACGTTTCCTGGCAGACAAATTTGTGTTTTCACCAAACTTAGTTCTGCGTGTCTAGTATGACAGTCCTCTGACTCACAAAGGTCACACCTGGAAAAATTGGCTCAAATCAGATAATCTTTTGATTAAGAACAGCTCATCTCTTCTAATACAAGCATGCCATCTACCAGGGTAGCATTGCGGCACATGAGGTGTAAATTTTCTCTATCCTTTTGATATCACTCATCTAGTTGAGATTTTGAGGCCATTTTTTCCCCTTTTCATCCCCCAATGTGAAAATCCAGAGCAACTGAATTAGACTGATTACATCGGGAAAGCTGGGATGACGTCTGACCTGAATTTGCAGCTGACACAATTTGAACGCCCTGCTGGATGCAGTATAGATGTTTTGTTTGAATAAAAAAGGGTACCTCCTCCCCCCAAAAAGTCTTTGTTTCATCCAGCACATAAATAGTTCAGCAACTCAAATTCTAACTTTTGTTTTACAGAGAAAAAGAGAGAGAGAGAGAGAGAGAGGGAGAGAGAGAGAGAGAGAGAGAGAAGGGGACAGAGAGGGAGAGAAAGGGGTATACATATATGCACATGTGCATTCACAAATATGTGTAGATATGAAAAAAAAAATGTATACTGAAACTATTTATAATGAATACATGTATAGCCTATTCAGAGAGAGTGAAGAATAAAAGTTATAATGTACAAGCATGTACAGTGCATGTGCAAGTGGCTGTGTACATACACAATTTTTCAGTATTTATAAAGACATTAAAGATGGTATTTAGTGACATGTTTGAGTATCCAGTACGAGCCTGTACAGTCAGGATTTTACAATAAAGATTTAGAGCATTCAGCATTCATCTAATATACACCACACTGTTTCAAGAAAGATGCCACAAATGAAACATTTGCAGCAGAGACTATGGATTAAAGACACTGTTAGTTGGATTGGCACAAATTGTACAATTTTGCCCGATAAACATCTGGCAAATTGAGTGTAGGACCATTCATCTATAAAATGTAAGGTCATCTGACCCTTGCTCCTTATTGACAAAGATCCAAGCCATCATTTGCAATTAAGGTGAAAATGGCCACAGAAACTCTGCACCATAGATTATACACCTACATCAACATGAGACAGACTTCATTTGTATTTGTATCCATTGTAAACTCTGCATGAAACTTTGTTCTCTTCCTTCTACAGAGAAAGAACTCAGGAACATGCATCTGGCTCCTGAACATATGTTTATACTACACTGCTATTCATTAGCTTATACAATATGTATTCAGCCTAGTGCAGAAAACCTTGTGTGTTACCTCGTAAAGAGTCTCGGAGTAAACAAGTATGGGGCACACAAAGTGGATTACGTTATTCAAGGAGTGGCTGTCCAACTTTATCATGGCTACCAATTCATTTGAGTACAAACCTGAATGCCACAAAATATAGAAACAGGCCAAAGAATTCCATATCTTTTACCTGCCATCCCCTTTCTCCCTCTCTTTGTGTGCTATCATTTCTCAAAAGCAAGACAGAGGTCTATTTCATGATTCCCAATGAAGCCACGAGTATTCCTTACACATCCCTCTAGAAGCTGTTTATCGTTTCATGGCCTTTACATTTTCCACATGGAAACAGTTGCAAGTAGCATCACAGAAGATGGGCAAAATTCCATGAAAAGTCAACAATATAAGATGTGAAAAAGTTACAATTGGTTTTCTTTGTCACAGGTGATAAACCTATTGCAGAGATAGCAGACTAGTCAAACTTCTGAATACTGACTGCACATGATGAGGTGAAAATTGAGGTGCTCTATTCATCTTGGGTACGTGTAGAGCTTCTCATCTTCCATCAAATGTAAAATCTTGTTCCATTGCACAAATAAAAAATCATCCATTATTTGCTTGCCATATCGATGGGTGTGGTCCAAACCAAGTCCTGAATATAATGACCACCATATCTGAGAAGAAGGCCATTGAAAGACAGACTTTGGTTTAATGATGAGACTGTGATAGTAATGGTGATGTCATCGTGTGCTAGAAATAGAGCGTTGGATGGCATTTTGCATGCTAGGTTTTGAAAGCATGCAATTGTACTTTTTTTCTTCTCCCAAATGTCATGTGATGAGCATATGTTCTATGAAAGAGACTTGTTGACACATATGCACCTGATCAACATTCTATAAGCATCCAGTGAAACCTACAACCTGCCTAAGCACCTGACACGCATTATGTCACATTTCACAGGTGTGAAGACTCATCTCAAGGCTGTACAACACTTAATTCAATGGAAGACTCACCCTCAGTCTGCCTGGGAGAACAAAGTTTTAGTTGGGAATTGTGAATGGGGATAAAAAACTTTCCCTATTGGTCACAGTTTAGGAAGTATACCACAGAGAAGTATTGAGAGATGGATATCACAGTCAATATTGTACTCCTGATCCAAGGGGGAAAAAGAAAGTGTGTGATTGTTCATCAAACAAATACACAGTATGCATTATTTAAAAAAAAAAAATCACTATTTTAAAGATGCCCTTGAAAGTTATTCTACACAAGTATCAACATCAGACATGAAATCACATTTTCTTTTAGCTTCACCAAAGACAATGACATCATATCAAAGAGAAAGTTAATATTGGGAGAGATTTCACAAACCTCTACAGGACCTTGAAGGACTGCATACTAGGCTTCTATCCTCACATCAGTGCCATGCAATTTCCCATGAAGGAAATGTTTTTGTTGCTGACTACAAACTGAATCACAATTTAAAGGCAGTCATTCCATGCTTAGGTTCCCCTATCTCCTACCTCCACCTCAATTGGATGAGTTATTAAAAAAAGATAATCAAGACTTGCAGTCAACCCTTGCCCAGTGTATGTTCTTTTGACTACAAGAAGGATGAGAAAACTTTTCCATTCCTAGAGCAAGAGTGAAAAGAGGCCAGCCTCTAATGAAAGGACTTCTGAAATATCCATCAGTCTAACAATGTCTTTACATGCTGGACATATGTTGCCCTTTTCATTACTTGGCATGACAGTCTCATGTCAGTAAACAATGCCCTGGTTGTCAATTTTCACTCCACAGGGAATGTCTGATTCATTGCTGGTTAGTCACTTATTTCACTTGTTTCCTCTTCTTTCTTCAGGAAGATAATGAAGAGGAGAAAGATGACAAACAGACTGGAAAGGTTTCCAGTTCTCAACCAGCATTAACATGACAAAGAAGGGGGAAAAAAATCTAATTCCCTGCCATTCCGTGACCCACAATGTCCAAATGTTTCTCACTGTTTCTGTTGCAGCAATCACAGATATTCTTTGATAAATATAGTTAAACCTATAATGTATCTCCAATGAAATCTTAGGTGCTTTAAAGTGAGTTAATGAAAGAGAAAAAGGCCAGACATTTAGGAAAGCTTTTAAAAGCCTAAAACAGTCCTGATAAAGAATGGATAAGCAATAGAGATTTCCAGAAGAGGTGTACTTATTGCTCTCTACACTAGCGTATAACGATGTCTACAATGGCACAGTCCTCTTTTTGTTGTTGTTGCGTGCTAGCTTCCTCTCTTTAAGAACATAAGGAGGTATCACACATAAATTCTAACCAGCCTGTAGTAAAGTTCACATTCTTTGAACCTAGTTAACCTCAGTTGAGATGTACTCAATGGTTATGCTGAGTCATATAAGCACTGTGGCTTCAATTGAATGTATTCAGTGTGTAAAATTATCATAAAATTCACATCGTTTGATTGATTACTAGATGTGGTGCTTCACAGAAAAGAAACTTTATCATTGGAGGATATCTTAAAGGTGCCTCACATGTTAACTGGAAGACAAATCATCTTAAAATCTCATACGGAAATGTCGAGTCTGAATCATCCTCTGAACCATGACTACATCCCTACTCTATGCTGCTTTTTAACACCAAGGTGGGGGGCATTCCTACACACCTTGTATTACATACCTGATCAGACATAAGGGTAGCCACGCATCGGCCGATCTCATGGTACCGCTTTGTCTCTGATGACTGTGGGCCCAGCAGGATGAAGAGGAAACGAGTGGGAATGGGTACCTCAGTCAAGTCTCCCAGGGAGACAGCAGTGCGCAGACGAACAAAGGCAATGATAGGACGTGACAGGAAGTCTACTTCACCAACAAGAACATTGGATGCTTCAGCTCCTGGTGGAATCTTGCGCATGAAACTGTGCCTAGCCTGAATGGAGGAAATATTCATTCAGACAAGAAAAAAATAGTTTAAAATAAGGTTCACACAAATATTTCAGGATTATTGTCATGTCACTTCCCTTGTTTTTTTTTTCTTTTCAAACAAGGTACATGGCCTTGAGGTACTTTCAATTTACTGACCCATCACCTGAACGTATGCACAACATGCAATTAATGCTGTTTTTTGTTCTTTGGTGGAAATGGCTTGATGGTCAAAGTAAGGTTGCTTTGTTTGTATGGATCATGCAATGGAGTGACAAGTCTGACCTTGAGTGCTGTGCATGTACAGCATGCTTTGCAACAGAAGCAATGATTTCAAAAATCTGAGTTTTGCAATCAACGATTTACAACCTAACCCTCATGGCTTTTGATAATTCACAAATGTACACACACAAACACAACCCTTTCATTAACACATTTTGGTCATCATATTCACATCAAATACCCGTATCCTTGACTTGTCACTGATGAGCATGTTTTATGTCTAAATCGAAAAAAAAAAGTATCATTTTAAAGTAAACTGATGTCTCCAGTAAATGACTTAAAAAAAAACAGGTTCTCTTCTTCATGTATTTCCTCTTGAAGATAATGTCAAAAGTTGGAGCTTCCTCCTTTGAAAAGAAGGAAGAGGGAGAAGAGTGACTGAATGAATTCCTGCTATAGTGAACAGACAGACCAACGAGGAGAACTGCAATACTCAGTGAATCTAAACACCATCATCATAAGACTTTCACACTTGATTAGTGGTTAGACACATCAAGTAGCCATAAAATATTTGGTTAATTGATGAAGCTTCAATTAAACTGAGACAGCTGCTCACACAGAAAGAAATAGCATGCACTCATCACACTGTTAAGTGTAAGAAAACACAACAATGTGTTAGTAAACCTCAAAGGAATGTCAAAGACTTGAACACAAATTTTCTTGGGCATTCATTATGTTGCTCTCTTTTTTCCATTTTCTGTGAAGGCACAATACACTCTGAATGCACCAAAGAAAGCACTCAGTTTGCTGTGACTTGATAAAGGTCTGCCAAGAAATACTTCTATATGTGCTGGTTTACAGACCCCTTCTTGTGCTTCTGTCACTCTTTTGAATCTTGATTCTTTTTTTTTTCTGTGCAATTCTGACTCGCTTGATTCATATCACAGTGTGCCAAGTGCACACTTTGACTGAACACAATGGTGTGTATATTGATCATACATGTACATTGAAGGAGAGAATTGCATGGAAGTGATATGAGAGGCTTCTCAAAGAAATATTACTAGAAAAATCTATAATTTCTCTAAATTACCTACATTGCACTAATGCTTACATGTACATAACAATTCATGCAACAACTTGTCTAGATAAGTAGAAGATCTCAACTGTCATTATAAGCGCAAATATTGCAGTTCCATGAACATGCTATGTGTGCTTTGGTGTACAGCCTTTTTTTAAATGATTTCTGTTGGTTCAACCTCCTCTCTTTCCCTCAAAACCAGCCCCCTCAATCAGCCCCTTCAACCAGCCCCCCTCAACCTACCCCCTTCAACCAGTCCCCCTCAATCTACCCCCTTCATCCGGAACCCCTCAACCAGCCCCTTCAACCGGACCCCCTCAACCAGCCCCCTCAACCAGTTTCCACCACACAAGTCATGCACATACATGTAAACAAAAATGGACAGTTACACGTTGTACCATACCATTTCATAATCACTTCGAAAACAAATGGGCACTAATACAATGTATGCTTGTGAGCATGTATAGAAGAACCTTTTGGCTCTCAATATAATAATATGCTAAAATTGTGCAGCCTTTAAGCCCCAGACCAAATTATACTGGATTTTTTTTACTTTACTGCATTAGTCCCAACTCTCACTTTAGAATGAGAAATACAGCATAGTAAAAACAGACTGATTTAAATAGATTACAACTTGGTACTCTTTCCTTTCTCCACTGTGAACAAATCTGGGACAGTGAGTCAGCCTATATGTACATGCCCGTATATAGGATATTAGGGTATTATTAGCTGATGCTTCAATGA
The DNA here is from genome assembly GCF_040938485.1 of Diadema antillarum. Taxonomy (NCBI): domain Eukaryota; kingdom Metazoa; phylum Echinodermata; class Echinoidea; order Diadematoida; family Diadematidae; genus Diadema; species Diadema antillarum. Next base: position 173,400 of record NW_027272121.1, on the reverse strand, counting down.
TATTTTTCTCATTCTTTCCCTTTATACAATGCTAGAAAGTAAAACAAAATAACTGCATAAATAACTTCTCATAAATGGAGAAACTCTGTACTTTCAAATTCAGCAGCTTTTGAATATCTCTAAATAAAATTTAGTGATGTTCTCTTTTACTGTATTTTCATTTTCTTTTATCTTTATCTATTTATTATTTATCTATTTATTCATTTTCTCTTTTTTTTTTTTTTTTTTTGGGGGGGGGGAAAACTTAATAAAAAAAAGACTAAAAAAAAAGAAGTGGTATCACCATTGATTGCATGGTTGTGAGCTACTTGCAAGTACCAGTGGTGCTGTGTACTGTAAAACATGATATATTCGCGGCACGAAATTTTCGCGAATTGGAGCCAACGGCCTTTTTCGCGGCAAGAAATTTTCGCGAATTGCCTCTTGCGTTTAATGCATATAATGTAGATAAGAAATTTCGGGTGCATTTTAATTTCACAAATCTTGGCGCTCGCAAAATTCGCGAAATTAAAATGCACGTGAACATTTCTTGTTTTACAGTATTCTTTATCTCTTCAGGCCAGATTCATTTCTAGGAATAGCTACTATAAATATATTTTCCCCCAAAAGGACCCCAGTGCTCCCAAATTCATTGTGATGAACACCAGACTCAGAACAGGGAGAAAGAGATGTACTTGATTTATTAGATAATTAAAAGAAAATGTGTTAAGAATTAAAGTAACATTGACAAGTGCAAATCATTTTCTGACAGGAATTAACAAATCCCAGAGGAAGGCAGTAGAGAGAATTTTAAAAAGACAGGATTATTTATCACGATCCACGCTGGTGCAGACAAGATCAGTGTCGGCACAGAAACACATACCTTGGAAAACTTCTTGCTCTTAAATGAGTTTGATCTACTATGATTGGCAAATTCATTCTATAAAACAAAACAATAACAAAATAACATGACATCAACAACCATGACAATCTCCACACAATCAAAACAGCTTAGGCCATCTCAGCACAAGTGTAAAATGGACATTTACCATAAATATCTAAGCAAAAAGCTGAGAAGCATAGCCAAGAACAGATTGAACGTCTCAATGAAACATTGACACACTCATAAATCACAATCTTTGCAATCAACAAAGCATATACAAGAATGTGAAGTAGAGACAATACAAAAATATTAAATGCAAATCAAAGCTGAAGCAATAGAAATATTTCACATGACATGCAGTAAACTCAAACAAATTGGAATGTTTGTTATTATTACTAGCAGTAATAAACAAGAGTGCAGCTGCATATTATTTTATTTCTCCTGCTTTGATGATACTGATAAGCACAGAAGAATCATAGTTGACAATTGTTGTGTACTGCATAAATCTTTGGATGATAGCGATGACAGAAATAAAGATGACATCTGTTGCCATGGAGATTTGACAGGCAAGGAAAATAGAACTTTCCAGCATGAGGATGCATCATCCATGACATTCCATACCTTTACTACATGAGTAACATTCCAAGATAACCACAGGCCCCTGACACTGTCTGATACAAATCAATATCACAAGCTGCATGATTTTTTTTTTTTTCTCTATTATCAAACACTGCGGAGAGATGACATGTTCAACAGCATATCAACATGAACATGTCATTCTATTTTTGTTATCATAAATCAAGGAATATGTGATAAATATGAATCATATTAGCCCCATTCACATGTGGCCAGAAACCAGGGATTAAATCCAGATTAAGACACAAGTATTTGTTTGTAAACATCTGTTCCCCTTCCCCTCAAAAAAAAAAAAAAAAAAAAAAAATAGAGCAAAACCCTGTTTTACCTACAGTTTTTTTTTTTTTTTTTTGATTGGAACCAAATGCATGATTGGATTTTCATATTACATCCATTTGGACAAAGAATGAGGTGCTTTTAAGTTATATTCACACAAATAGTGAGATTTAAATCAGAATAAAATGTGTATATACGGATGTACAAAGTCCCTCCACTATCAAAGAGAGAGTGGGGGGGGGGGGGGTGGTGGTGCTCAATTGCTGTTGGTTGAATTCCTGGTTATCTGGTTTGGTGTTCATGGGCTTGATCATGATAACTACAATACCAGCATGCTACCCAAGATAACTAGGCTTCAGAGGAAGTAGCACAGAAATGCAATTTACAGCCAGATACATGTATGAAGGAGAAGATGATACAAGAATAATGGACAGGCTAACAGCCAGCATGGAAACAGTCATGATGTCAATGGCATTGATGACAAGGATGATGATGATGATGATGATGATGATGATGATGACGATGATGAAGACGATGGCATGATTATATAATGGTCAAAATACGTCACGAAAAGAATGATTTGTTCAAAAATGATGAATTATATTATGACTGAGAAGAGTGGAAAACATAAACAATGCATATCAAAACATACACCAAACACATTTTGTATGTTGCCATAATACATGTATTTCAAACATCTTCTTATATGATGCTTGCACAAACATTTCCATGCAATATTATAAGTCAGTAAACATGAAAGCACAAGTTGTTACAACAACATGACACACAAATGGGACAATGATGAATTCTGGAGTACATGACAAACATGGTAATGAGAGGCCTATTATGTAACAGGCAGCGGACATTTAATCTCACACATTATGGTAATGTCACTATGGAAACACTGCCATGGCAACAAGTTAGTTTACAAGACGACACAACCCTGTACATCTTGAGAGAAGCCATACATGAGTTACTATTGTTAGATGTGAAGGTACAAATTGTCAGAGTCTCCTTTTTTGCAAAATTGATGGCAGCTGTAAAACATAATTGCAAGTACCATGGAATATGCTGAAAGCTGATTGGTTGTTACCATGGGAGATGCAATTGTTGAATCTTTTTTTTCTTAATATTAAAAAACCTTTCAATAGCATTTTGGTTCTTATGAAACAGAGATAAGGCAATGCTCTGGAGTAATCAAGTGTTGTGCATGCTGTATACCAGAATACATCCGCAACCCTGCATGAAGCAATGATGAAATGATGAATTTGCGGACAGTTTTAGCAGCTTTGTCATTTAGCAGCCATGTCAATCAACAGCCATGAATGTGACGTAAGTGAGCTCTGTTAACCATGGTGTCCTCTTTCATTTCCTAGTGATTATAACAGAACACTTTCTGGCCATTCATGAATGCACAGTTATAATCATCATGCATTCAGGAGTATCCCAAAACATTCTTTCATCTTAATATCCCTTTGACAAATGCTGATGATGTGAGAGAGGAAATATTAAATGAATTTGAAATGTTAATGGTGACAAAGTAAAGGAAGACAAAGGAAGACAAAGTCAGACAGATATGATATAATCAATCAAATTCCAACCGAGAGCGTGAGGCCTTGTAGATTCTGGGGAAGTGACATTCTTGCTTCGCTGAGCCTCTTCTGTGGACATGGAAAGAGTGCAACATGACAGGATGCCCAGGTGAGGGACAAGTGATAATAATCACATCAGACTTGAATTCAGGCTAGTACACAATTAGCACTGAAATCATGTCATGCAGAACTTCAAAAGTGCATATAACAAGAAAAACAAGGGGAGGGGGCACAGTTAATGTAACTGCAATATCTCTGAATATTCTAATGGCAGTATAGCTGATATGTTGCAATGCTTGAAGCTTTAATCAACTGTAAACACTCCAACAGCACCATGAATTAGACAAAACGTATGTCGGCATGGGAAACCTCACTTTGGTTATGTGTGCTTGAAGCTCTTTTTCAACTACAATGTAGCAGCAACACAGCAATGTTGTTGCTATACGTGCTTTTCCTTCTGTGATAGTACAAATTAATTTCTAACTATGCTCAATTTCTTATAAATATACCTATAAAGCATATGTGTTTACAGAATGTGGAGTATTAGTGAACTGTATATTGCAATATTTTGATGAAATACACAGTAATCTAAAACCATCAACAACAAATGAGTGCACAGGGCTTTATGTCTCAAACTTGAAGTAAGCAATGAATTTCATCAAAGAGAATGTATCTGCAAATTAGTCTACAGACATGAAATGAGTTTACGATTTACATCCATAAACCACACAATAAGGAAAAAAACCCTGCCCCCCCACAAAACAAAGGAAGAAGAATTTTCCCTTATGATGGTTTAATACATTGCATAACAAAAACTTTGCAGATTAATGTACAGGAATATGCTTTCTGTGTTTTGATTTTAATGAGGAAAAAGTGAAGGCATGTGATAGCACAACCATACATTTTCATTTATTCTTTTGTGTCTCCAGTACTCTAATATACGATAAATATTTGAATCTGCTGTAAAGAAAAGAAAAGAAAAAAGAAATCAAATAGCTCATGCACCTCTCATTAGAGGAAAAAGAAAAAGAAATTAACCATGAAAAATCTCCCATCCCGTCAAAAGACACAATTTTGGTCCCTGTATGAGGCTCCTGCACAAACAAACAAATCAGAATGTGGTCTGGATATGCAATTTCTACAAGAAGACCTCTTTCCTTTAATCGAGGTAAGATTTACTAACCTGTATAACACAATGTAACCTAACTTAATTTATTTGTGCAATCAGACTTTCAGTATAAGTAAGTGAGCCTTTTGCTGGGGAGGGGGGGGGGGGGGGAGGGGTGTAGGGCAGGAATAAGGGCAGGGAATATTGGGTATCCACATTGGGAGAGGAAAGTGACTCTAACATCATATCCAAGGGCCCGTTGCATAAAAGTTACAATTATGGTAACTTTGTCATCCAATGGTAACTTCCATGGAATTCTTGATTTTGATTGGCTGTTGAGCATTGTTGCCATGGTAGTTACCATTGGATGGCAAAGTTACCATAATTGTAACTTTTATGCAACGGGCCCCAGATGCAACACAAAGCATAGAATAGAAAAAACAAAACAAAAGTTTGGGGGGGGGGGTGGGAAAAGCAGAGCAACAACAACAACAACAACAACAACAACAACAACAACGACGACGACGACGACGACAATGACAAAACCATCAGCAAGTCAGCTGGTAATAAACAAAAGGTAACCAGTGAGGGGAAAATATCTTCTGAAACGAGAGAGGCCTTGTGCTCACCTTAGTATCACAAGTTCACTTTTCACACACTCTTGCAGGGTATTACCCAAGAAATAAATACTACAGGTGTAGCTAACTTTAAAGGGGAAGGCTAGTAACTGATCAGTGGGAATCAGTGGAAATGCTGGGAGATGATTGTTCCAATCCTTATGGGATTCATTCAAGAGTTCATTGTATATCTATTGTTGTGTGAAAATGATTTGCTTCAGAATGCGGTCTCATATTCAAGTAATGTGCAGTTTAATGCTTCCAGGTTAGCGTCCCTGGTCAGTGACGGAGCATTAATCTGCACATTACTTGAATATGAGACCGTTCTGAAGTAAATCATTTTCACACAACAATAGATATACAATGTACTCTTGAATGAATCCCATAAGGATTGGAACAATCATCTCCCAGCATTTCCACTGATTCCCACTGATCAGTTACTAGCCTTCCCCTTTAATAGGGAGCTTTGGGGACCTCCAGGAGGTTACAGTGACAATATGTCTTCTATCATATTGGCAATAACACTATCAATCTTGTGAAGAAATCAACCTTTAGTTGCTGTTGTCATTGTTTTGTTTTTTTTTTTTATAAAGGAGATCAAAAATGTGTAAACTGGGCCCTAATCTCATTCAGGCTTCGAACCCTGGATCTGCCATAAAGAAACTTGAAAATATATTTAATAACTACTGTACATTGTATGTCTTCAGAACATTTTTTGGTTTTGTAGAAGAAAATATGTAAAGATTCTCTAATTTGGGGTTCTGGGTCCCATGTGGGGCATGGTGCAAATTTGTGCAAACATACATTCTATCACTTAAAGTGAAAACATATGCCATGTTTGGTGAAAATTGAACATGTGTTTTTAAGAAAATGAAAATGAGAAAATTGAACCCAAACTTGGTTCCAGCCCCCCTCCCCTCCTCCCCTGATCCATCATACACAAACTTGAAACTGCAGTCACCAATTTAATTACTCTACAATAGTGCTAACAAATCTCTATCACTTTTGGTTCTAGAGAAGAAGATCTGTTAAGATTCCCTAAAATGGGGGAAGGAACATGGTGCCCATTTGAACAAGATCTTGTCACCATTGGAATGCTACTTGCCAAATTGGGTAAAAGTCTGTCACTGGGTTTTCAAGGAGAAAAACTGAAAATGTAAAAAGTTTGCACATGACGGACAGCAGACAATGAATGATTGTAATGGCTCAATGGAGCCTTTGGCTCGGGAGAGCTTAAAAAGGAGAGAGTGTGATACAAGTAAAACTGTGATCCAAGAGTCATGTTAGTTTTATAAGAAGACTTTAAGCTTGCAAGACCTAATGAAACCATAGTTTGGATAGTGTAGCATCGATGATAAACTCTTTGCCTCTTAATTGTTGTAAACTCATTCCAAACTCAATATCAAGATACCAAGGAGGATGACATCAATACAAACAAACAAACAAACAAACAAACAAACAAACACACAAACACACACACACACACACACCTGAACCTCAAATAAATGATTTCTTTTATGTGGCTACAGTTGTTTCAGTTAATTGGCTATGCTGCATTATTGGCTACGTGCTGTTTTTCTCTCACCAGAAAATACATACAGGTGTATAATTTGTGATCAGCTGGGATGGAAATTTGCATTCTACAGATTCGAGAAGACAATGTAGTAATGTTCTGACGGTGATCCTTAACCTCAAGGATAGCTATCTTCGAGGATAGGCTTGGAGTTAAGCATAGTGTAGACACACTCATTGATACATTGGTGTAGCTAACTTGAAGATAGCTATCCACAAGATAATTTAGGGTTAGTGCTCTATAAACGAGCCGTGGGGCTCCCCACTCGTAGTTTGGCATTGAGCAGACAGAACTTGTTGATAGGAACCTGTAGATAAGTAAAGTTACAGGGGGCAGTGAGCCTCTCCTTGAGGATAGCTACCTTTGAGGAAAAGCTTCGTTGTGTAAGCTCACATCATTGTTTGGGAGGCCAGAGCTTATCGTCAAAATAGATATACTCGAGGTTAAGGATCACTGTCTCAAGGTATATAATGTCACTATCATAACTCTACACCTGAGTAACAGACATTCCTGGATTGAGGGATACACTCAACACAAACACCAGCAGGAACAATACTAACAATGACAAACAAAAGCATCTAGGTTGTTTTGGGTGGGGAGGGACCAGCAAAAGCAAAAAAAGATTAATGTATGAATATTCAATAAATATATGATTGAATAAATGAATATGAAAGTGCAATCCATAGCTTAAAAAGAAAATGAGATCAATGATAAAAAATCAGAATCTATTTAATGCCTTGCTTCTTTCCCCTGCAGTGACGTGAGCCAAGAAGTTTTCAAGATTCCTCCTCAAAACAAAGAGGGGAAAAAAAAAGGAGGAAGAACAAAACAGCAATAAAAAAAAAAAAGAGAACAAAGAAAGTAGTATCCAACCGATAGACTTAATCCTTGGAGGTTGTGAGGAATGGAGAGCCGGGCATCGCTGAACCTTTTCTGTGAGAAGAAAGAGTAAGAAACAGAGGACACATCTAGAATACACATATACATACACAAACATTCAGGGGATACAATACGTGTATGGGTGTACCTTCACAAGGGACGCACATACCACTTGACAGTAAAGATACAAAAAACAAAACACAAACAAAAACTGCTGCTCTGCTGAACTACTGGATACGGCAAATATTTCACGAGGTTTTTGTTTTCGCGAATTTAAAGACACATGTAAATATTGACTCTGGTGTAACATGCACATATACATTTTTCTGTTCAGCGCTGTAATCCACGATTGCAAATTTAACCACTCCCGAAATAGATGAGCAAAATACTTTGAGATTTTGGATCTAAAATATTAAAATATGTAGGGGGGGGGGGCACTGCACCATTCTATTGAAATGGATGGTTTCAAATCTAATGTATTATAGCAACTATGAAAGGGTTAAAAAAATGCACTGAATGGATGCAATTTGTACAGTAAATTAACATGTGTTTTGCCTGATAAACAAGCAATGATATTTCTAGATTCTTGTCAAAAGCAATTTAACCCTTCAGCAGAGCAACATTTTTTTTCCTTCAGTTTCTAGCACTTTACAACAGACAACACACAGAGAGGAGAATTAATGCTCAGTATAAGTGAGTGCTACATTCCAATGGATGTGTTCTGATCAATTAATATGTGACCAAGTAATTATATGCATACACTTGCAAGAACATACTGGGTTCATACATTTGTACAAAATTCAATTTGATACAGTGAAATAGGACTAATGTGAAAGAGGATTAAATATGTTTTACAACACAAGCAAAACATTGTATTATAACTATACTATAACTATAAAAGCACGTTGAATACTCAGACTAGAGATCTTGTGAAGCTAGATGAGCCAATGTATTCTGATTATGTACATATATGTACATGGGTACACCTATATTTGTACATGCATGTACATTGTACATACAGCTGTACATGTACATGTATACATATAATTTCATAAAGATATAATGCCCTTTAAGTGATGTGTTTGCTATCTAGATATGCAACAAAAACAAACACATGGTTGGGCCAACCAGCATAAAAGGTGCACATCTCTGTGAAACGCAGAGAATAAACCCACCAGCTCTGCAGAATTCATATCAACAATAAAAATGCCAGGTATATTTACGCACGGACAATTTCCAGGAATTTGCATGCACCTATAATACAATAGCTGAAATGTAATCATAGAGTGACATGAACTGTAAAGGAGAGTCTAAAGGTATCTAAACACATACCTTCTTCATTCACACACACAAATAGAATGACCCTGAAAACTTGTTGTCTCCAGACTATCGTAACCCTCACAGCCTTATTATATTGGACACCTGTAGGGCCTGTTGCATAAAACTTTTCACATGAGAAACACTCTTTTATAAGAACTAAATAATCAGGTTAATATGATTCTCCCATTGACCATAATGTAGGGAAATATCTTGTTTACAAGGAATTCAAGTTTGTTTTGCTTTTGGCTTTTTTTTTTCTGCAAATACTTTTCAAGCAATTGGACTAAGATTACAGTAGGTAATGGATTAACTTCATCTAATTTCAAATAAAGTGTTATTTTTCAGCATCTTTCACAGCATAAATATCCATTTCCAAAGTATGTGTGCAAAAGAGACTATTTTTATTCCAACATGAACCTTCTTTAATAGAAATGAATATCTATTCATATGATCTAAAGATGACAGACCAACCCCACCCTCGATCCCTATTTAATTATGTACATGACGCAGTGCAAACATAAACTATATCAGATGGGTTACCTCTACACTCAACTCCAGGCTTAACATATACAATTTTTTCCAGGCATGCTCAACTTTGGCAAGAAGTCAAGCTGACATGATGCCAGAATCCTAAAGTAGGGCATCAAATTTAGGAACATGATTCACTGCCTCATTTCCACCTCTCTCCCTCTTACATCTCAAATTTGGCCACATTTCTAAACCCTGAGCAACATGACAGCAATGCTAAAACTTATTTTTGTATTGGGCAAGAAATTATTGGATTTCAACAACTAGTGATGGAGATTATTGCAACACCCAATCTCCAGATCTACAAGTCATGTCAAAGTTTGCTCTCACTAGACCAGTGACGAAAACTTAACAGAATGATGATCTGTTTCTGGATAACATATGTACAAAAAATCACAACTTTTTAAACAGATTGTCCAATTTTCCCTGAACTTTGCTGCTGGGTTCTACTTATGACGCTGCACTCACTTAATCCACATGTAAACTTTGGTTTTATTCCCCTTAATCATGTTAACCCTGCAGCTTTTAGTATTACTATTACAATGTATATTAGGGTTCAAATATCTAAGATACATTGTATCATGAATATGCCAGTACCAATTCTAACACATTAATACCATTACACGAAAAATGCAACAATTCATGATTTACCAAGAAATTACTTAACACAACCTATAGGCTGAGTGGTGCATATTATAATCTGTGCATGAATATGGGATGTTCTAATTTAGTTTAATAGTTTTTGTTGTAAACTGTTATTCATAATGCAAAGAACAAGTTTTTCCCATTGCTGGTAAGATGTAATGTGAGGTATACATGTAAAAAATCTAAGTGATCTAATGATCTGGTTCTACCAGTTTTATTCAAAACAAAGTCTCTCCAAGGTAAAGGAGACTTCCATGTTTGTCTCCATGCATTTAGAAGATGGATCAGAGTAATCAAGAGTGTTTAACATGCAACAGTGGAGACAAAATTTCCTTTAAGAGTAATAACTAATTGTTAGAAACACTTGGACATAACAGAAATAGAGTGACAAAAATATTAAGAAAGGATGTGATTAAATCAATGAATGAGACAATACACACAAAGACATACTATGACTCAGCAGGGACATTCCACACTTTACTTCTTGTCTCACAGTTTGTTACCTTGCTCTCTGCATAACAATCCATTCTGCTTGCTTAGCCTTGCATTCAGTCTGATGCTCTGATTTACTTAATCCATTAACACAACAACAAGAAAAGAGAACTCACTATTGCAAACCACAAATACCTGCATACAGCGTATCAGGTTATGTTTTCTTCTGAACTCTACATAGCCAATAAATCTAAATTCAGAAGAAGGCGAACATACACTTTTGTATGCACATGCCTTGTTAGAGATAAATTCTGAGAAAACATTCTTGCCATTTCAAGGTAAACCTAGGGATGAGGGAATGATGCTGAGGTCCAGCATGGGTTGCTATGGTAACCTACCTTCAGACTGTGCTGGCTGGACACCTTGGGTAGGCTGCCTGAGGTGTCATTTTTAGTCATTGGCTCTGCCTGGTTCTGGACTGTCAGTGAGCTGCCGGCACTGCCTGAAGTATTCTGCATGTTTGGAGATGAGCCGTGGGAAGCAAGATTGGCAGCTGAAGACAGGCAGATACAGAGAGAGAGAGAGAGAGAATTAGATCTTTAGACAATTCTATGATTTGACACAAAAATAGAATAATAATGATCATGTCAGCAGAAACATGATTCAAGTCAATTCAATTCAATTACATGTATATTTCACATTTCTTTAAAAAATCTATATAAACACATGCACTAAAAAGAAGACAAAGGAGGATAACTAAGCAATGACGAAACACTAACAGTACCAGGGATTCTTACCCCGTAAATTAGAGAATAGTAGAATAGTAAAGACACTTTAAATGAAGTGGATTCCAGGGAATGACAAAGGCCCTTGGCCTATCAGAGGTTAAACCCTTAAGGACTGCATCTAACATATTCATATCATATCAACATCTTTGTGTACAGAGCGGTCTAAAAGTCTTTAGGTTGGCAAAACCTTACGGAGTATCACATCCTCCACACTTCTGTTTATTGTGAATTTAAATGTGCAATGTTTTGGGGGTTTTTTCTGTCCGTCTAATTTCAGGCAAATCAAAAATATTTCTGCTTTGACTTTGGCCTTTGAATTCCAATACTCACTTCAAGGTACACATTCTTCTGCAAGTACTTTTATTTTGTGTGTGTGAGTTTCAGTAGTCAGCATGACGTTGTATCCTTGTACAAGTTGTTTACTCTCTACAGGAAATACAAAATAAGGTCTTCCGTATCCAGAGAAGAAGAATTCTGAGATGTGATTTAAACTGGAAACAAAAAGGAATGTGAAAAGGAGTGCGTGAAGGGGGTCATTACCCTGTTCCATGCTCTGGTTGTGGGAGCCTCCCGTGGAAAGGCTGCGTCCGATGTCAGTCAAGGAGCGAATCATTGGCAGGAGGCTGCTGCCACGCTTGTCTCGGTGTTTCTTGTGGCTCTGGTGATGGTGTTTGCGGAGAAGGGCTTCCCGCACCTGTTCCCGCTTATCTTCCTCCAACTGGTTGGACATGATAAGCTTGTCCAGGACCAGGTCTAGTTGGACACAGGACCAGGAATAATGACTTGAGTGACCACAACATGACTGGCAATGCTTACTTTATAAACTGGTGCTGTGGGTGTTATTGGGTGATTGGACTATTTCCACATTAAAGCTAAATGGACTCACTGTACTGGAGGATGACATCTGATCTGGTCAACATACATGTATTTTAACATGTTTGATCCATGCCTACAAAGCAACACTGGTACCGTACTGCTGCTGGATGATTGCTGCTGACATTAGATACTACAGAATAGTCAAAAATAACTTACATACATGTATGACAAGGTGTGACAGTGACAAAGAAACTAAAAGACTTTACAGTATATCAAACTGATTGCAAGAAAAATGCAAGCTTCTGAAAACACAAAGATTATTTCTTGGAGATATGGAAATTGTATCTTTCTACATGTTCTGGGAAAAAGAAAAAAGAAATTTTACATGTTTCATGCACCACATGGCTAGCCAGCAGTTGATAAACAGTCTTCCCCATTCTCTAAACTCAATGATTTACACATATCTGCCATTTAGAGGTAATTGACATGGTGCTATCATAATGCTGTGTTTACAGAGCATGTTATCGTGCTGACTCAAACATCTTGCGACCCCCTTGAAGGTTCTAAAAATAAAACAAGAGGGTATGCTGTCAAATGTGAATACAGTGCATAACTTGCTCATTGAATTACACAAACGACACAGCATCAGATGTCAATGGTACAACATCAGATGTCAATGGTACAGTATTTTCAAGCAGTGGTCTGGAGAGGGTGAAGCCACCTACTTATAATAACCTGAGCTTATCCTTTGATGAGCACTTCATTGTCACTCACATTATTCTATCATCTGTTTATTAATACTGCCTGTCATCAGAAGGCAGATAATACTTATTAAGATCATAATGTGACTTTATAAAATGGTCTCACTTTACAGTGAACTTGCATGTCATATCATAAATGTACAAGCTTCTATTCACTTTTTGGTATGAATCCTCCATCTCATTAACAAAGAAAGGGAAATAAAGGCATGCCCAGAAATTCAACTGTCTACAGCTCATCTTTTAGCATTAATGAAGTCTGCCTCCTGTTACCGCTGTCATTACCATGGCAACATGTGCATCACATCCTCATTCCAACATCATCTCTCTTTAGGTGCTAAATTGGTCCCATTCATATCACACCACTGTTGATTATAAATATCTATCAGTCATTAAAGGACTTTCTAATGGAGCCATTCAGTTGCAATTCATTTGCAATGTAGGAATGATGTTTAAAGGCCCTGTAGCATGGAGATACCATAGAGTGGGAAAGCTGGCCCTGCTTAAATTAAAAATCACCATTATAGATTTTGTACAACTTTATTGGATCTCAATGTCTAAGTACAAACGCGACTGAAGGATCTCAACTAGAGTCGACTGTTACCAATGAGCATATGTTTGCATACGTTTCAATGCACACAGTTGCTGATGGGCGCTATTCATGGTTTTTTATTGTACCCTGGAGGACAGTGAATAAAGATACAAATTCAATCTAACCATCAATGTTTTTCCACACTACTGGGCCTTCAAAACTAGGCAAAATAATTCAAAAAGTCAAATCTGCAGAAAATTTGAAGCGACTTGTGTTTTCAAATTGCATTTACATCAGTTGAAGAAATATGCACGATATACATTGTAGATATCTTGTCAGATATTGCCTCTTATGCTATATTTATATGCCTCAACATCCTTACAATGCTCTTCATTTCTACATTACTGTACAAACTTTCAGTCCTTTTATCAACCGAGTTGTAAATTATTTTCAAAATCACTGTTTCAAATTTCACATCAGCCTTGCCATGTCTTCTTGCCCTTTGAGCATTGTGTTTATCAGCTAAAGCAGCCACTTCAAAATATCATCTTACAAAGCCCACTTCGCACCGTAAACATCAGTCTGACACAACTTCATTGCAATTCATGTTGTATTATTTTTCCTTCCGCAGGCCTACTTTCTCCACATTCTGCTGACATGATGCTGACAATCGATGAATGTTTCTATGCTCTGCACAAATTCTATACCTTTAATACTTTTGCACAGACCATTTCACATAAACAAAACATTCTGTCACTTAAACTTCATTCCCCTCTCATGCCTGAAATTCTCCATCACTCATACCTATGTACATGATATCAGCACAGCTCCATACCTCTACAAGTTGAAAAGCAAAATTAGGATGGCAACACTACTACCAATTCTAAAATACTCCTATCACAGCAAATATTAGCCTAATGCACATTTCATCGCCTCCCTTTCTTATTATCATACAAATTAGATATATCTCTCTCTACCATCCCCTCTCCCTATTCCTGACAAACCCACCTGCTATCTGAACAATGTCATCTGCCTCCATGTCCAGACACACAGTGCCATTGAGGAGGCAGTTCCTCAGTTCAAACAGACTGTGCAGTGGGAGCGTTGCCACATGGGGTTTACTCCACCTGTCTGCATCAACATCCACATCCTCCTCGTACTTTATCCACCTGAAGGATGTAAAATGCATACAGAGGATGAAGACAGCTCATGAACTACAGCTGTATAAATAAATCATAGCTAAATGCAATATTCCAAACCACCTTGGACATTTGGGGTTGTGGGAGTGAACCATCAGGACTATACGATCCTAGAAAGAATTTATGCCAAAAGCCCTGAAAGACACCACCATACCCTCATTTCAGTCAGCAGGCAGGAAGCATTAGAAAAAACCAAAAAACAAACAAACAAACAAACAAACAAACAAACAAACAAACAAACAAAACTCTTTCAAACTGTTTATACATGACATTTCACATGAGTGAGGCTTTGGATAAACTTATATGAAAAAGTATGACTAAATAGTAAATTTTCTCCCCACACCCTCCCTTCATCAAGAATAGTATTTCTGGATAATGCCAGACTTTGAATCCTCAAACTGCAAGATTGAGTATCCAGTGTTATCAACCACTGGACCAACCCACCTTGCCATCTCCTTCCACTCCAACTCCTCACCATCTGACCCATAGCAGAGCTCCTCCATCTCAGTGAAGATCTCGTGGGACTCATGTCCCTCCTCCGCTTCATCCCCCAGGATGAACTTTACTCTCTGGGATGCTTGGTCTGTATGAGAGAATAACACTGACTACTGACTAAAATTCATCAGATGACTAAACCATCACCAGCACCTGGACATATGTTTTTTCATTGTTATTGTCACATGTATATGTATGCTGGTCTATATGCCAAGGCATATAACAGATTTATTGACTCTTCTGTTGTAATTTCTTTTTACACTGTACAGTCTGTATTTGAAGCATACCTACATAGTAGGATGCATTTGACACATATCCAATGACTTCCTCTTCCCTTATATTTCATCTTTCCCCTTCTAACGATGTCCGAACATCTTACTTGATTCTCACTCTATTCTTCCTTACCACTCTCTCTGTTCCTTTCTCTACCATCTCCACTAGTGCAACTTCAACTTCTAGCCCATTATTGTCCCCCACTCCTCACTTTTTGCCCTCCTTACAACCCCCATATGTTGCTTCCCTCTTCAATTCTCCTCTTTCTAGGCTCTTCTGCCAAACAACGATCACGTTAAGGACTACATTCACATGGTGTCACCGCAACTCTTTCTCCCTGAGAGTCATTTACGAGTCATTTACTTCACTATGCAAACCTTCAAACAACACATTCCAATGACTATGTCATGAATTGCTTGCAATTAACCAACAGATGGTCAATCGATTATTAAAGTAACTAATTTCCCATAGGAAAATTGCCATCATTCTGTCATACACATCACATACGATTTAAAGTCACAATGTACACTGATCAGAAAGCAAGCCTAGTTTAAACCACTTATCATCTTCAAATCATATAACAGCAGTTACTGTAGCAATCATTACCTACAGTCTGAATATCACAGAAATGGGATCACTGCCACTTGAAAGGACAGATCTTGTGAAAATGAAATGCATTTTAAGGAGGCTGATGGATAACTTTTTTTTTGAAGCTGATATCAAATATCAGCTCAGGTGGAAATTCAAGGGAGGGGAAAAATACCTTGTTTATCAAGAAGAAGTGCATCAGCGCTGGCATTGGGGTCAGAGTTGGGGGAGTAGGCATCCCCTGTGGCATTGGTATTGTTTGCTGTGCTACCATTAGCCCCATTTTTATTCTTGGAGCGACTCTTGTTGCGGTGCTTGTGGTGACCATGACCATGACCATGACCATGTCCATGACCATGGCTGTGGTGGTGGTGGTGGTGTTTCTTTTGTGATGAAGGCATCTGTTCCTCATTGAGGGGAACATGGACGCCGACATAGATGGCACGATGTCCTGTGGATAAAGACATTAGAAATATTGTTAAATGCAATGTATTATTATTATTATCATCATTAAAAGTAGAGAAAGAGAAAGGTGAGCCACATAATGTGCTAACCTACAGCATCATTCAGCTACATCCTTCCAACAGATGATGAAATCCCTATACAAGTTTTTGCTTGGTAGCATTACATCCCACATTCTGTATTTTATGTTATTAAGGTTTCCTGACTAGGAGAACTCCCAGAGAAGATGTCAGATGAAAACAAGCATTCTTATTTTTTTATATGAAGGGGGGGGGGGGGTTCATATGAGAGTGAGAGTGTGAGAGTGAGACCCCTGTTTAAATTTCCATGGTAGTCCAGCATGAGGTCAACATACGTTTCATAAGTTTTGACATACAGTGGGCATGCGTTTCTCCTTGAGAGTGTACATACAAAATGTACATGTGCACTCTGCTACAAACAGAGCAGGTTACTGGAAGCGTGTGCTTTGTTCATGCCGAGACTGTTTAAAGTCCCCTTGTCTGGGGTAAACATGGCACAACCTTTCGAGGTTGTGCCAGACTAATGCTAGCTGTCTAAAACGACATCCACACCAGACTCACTCCAGACTGGTGTTTTGTGCTGTGACCATTTAGAGTCCCCACCGTCTGACGTAAACACGGCACAACCTCTGGAGGTTGTGCCCTGTTTGGGGGGACTCTAAATGGGGAATAACATACACCCTGTGTTCACATTGATCCCCGCAGGAAAATTCCCGCACTGCAAGATTTTCCCCTCTATATAGTGTGGATGCTCAATGGGACTTGTCTCCCCCCCTCCCCACCCCACCCCCGTGAAGCAAGTCAGGTCCTGGGATAACCAGCTGTATTCATCAAATTTGTGCATGTGTGAAGTCTGTTTTCAAGTGACACGGCTTGCCCCAAGCCCCGACTGCCCACGCAGTTCGGGGACAGTCGAGATAGCAGCACTGTGGACGGTCAGTCGTTAAAAAAAGAATAAGATCTCTGGTGACTGTCCCGCCACACGGTGTCTAATGTGAATGCAGGAACAAAATTCTGTAATTGATTTAGGAACTGTCTGAACTGGGACTTATTGGTCAGCGCCCAAATATTTCATACAGCAGAATAGTCTCATGCACCAATTTGTAGATTACTTCATATGCATCTACTCATCCTACTACAGACAAGAGAGATTTTTAAAAAAGACAGCAGAGACTCCAACCCAAAGCACCTTCTGATCCGGAGAGCCTCCCGCCTGAAACCCCTAGCAAACGGGAGACTCCAAGCTGATGTGTGCGAAGCGCCAAGTTCCTAGGGTTCTAGATGCTCTCTGGTGCTATCTAAGGCTTATTTTGTCAACATACAATAGCAATAAGTAAGAAATCCTTTCCAACGGGAGACACACAGCCAGAGCAGGAGAAATTAAATCTCAAGCGGGAGAATGGGAGATTTTGCAAAAATGGGTTTGCGGTGGGAGATCTCCCGTCAAAAACGGGAGAGTTGGAGTCTCTGAGACAGGTAAGTTCAGTGATGGTCAAAAAGAATTGAGGACTACTGCAACCCTTTGGTGAAGACAGACAAACAAAATATGGGAGAGTCTACTTAACTTTTACTGGCTATCCAAATCCATACATGTAATTATATTCACTATAAGTTTTATCCTGCAGTTTGTACAGCATTTCATGACTTGCCAGCTCTGGATCACAATGTACTGTGACAGTGATGCCAGGGTAACAAGAATAAACACAAATTCCTGTGATGTTTTTCCCCCTGCCTAAAAAGGAAAGAGTATCACATTTCTGTTTTTGACAGTATGATGAGGAGTAACTCTACAGGAGCCAGACAGCATCAATAGCACAGTAAGGTTCAAGGGTTTGATCAAATTATATCCTCAGGAGGAGATTTTTTAATCAATACCACTGGACTGATCATGCCTTTTTTTCTCCCCTTCTTTCCCATATGGTTCAATGTTGTTACAGCTTGGTGCTTGTGGCTAAATATTAAAGCTGACAGGAAGAATAATGAAATAAAGGTTATTCCTTCTCAAACTCTATTTTATTCAAGAACACATTTTCCCCGTAACTATTTAAATCCTTCTGTTTTCTGACTCTCCTTCTCTTTCTTTCTCTACATTATCCTCTCCCTCCTCTGCTTCTCCATCTATTCTGTCTATGTATGCGTGATGTTATTTCTCGCTATCTTGCTATTTTGCATGTTATTAAACTTCTATCCCATCTTATTTTCATTCTATATAGCAGTTTCTTTCAATCTTTAAGGTCCATTCACTCTCTACAACATCTCATGGCTGCTTTGGGCTTTTTAATCTAAATTCCATCTCAAAAGATCACTTCTCTTTGATCATGATTCACAGAAAGAGTGCAAAGAGTGCAGGGGTGCAAGTAATGAGGCAATGCAAAAGAACATTGTTAGAAGCAGAAATGTAGCACCATAGTATTTTCTATAAGCTATAGAATGGGTAGTGAAAATCCTGCAATCTCATTGGTCAAAAGCTTTGTGTTGATTTTTACTGGCCGCATGCTGCCTCACAGTGGTGAACATGTTATAGGGCACTTGTAGCAAGAGCACGCACACTTGTAGCAAAGGTTCATACACTATCAACCCATTGAAGACAGTTTGATTTTGCTACAACACGCATTTTCCATAGACACCTGCCCGAGTATACTCGGGACTCGTCCTCAACGGGTTAAGCAAGTGTTCGCGCGCTCAGTAAGAAATGCCTACATTGTAGATCGGCTAAAAAACATGCATCCAGTATTATTTACTGGATGCATGGTTTTTGGGCTTTCATCTACACGGCAAGCCAAGAGGAAAATGCATCCAGCAAATTTGCCATCAGGTGACACGATCAAAATATGGATTTCTGGCAAGAAAATTGCCCCCATTCCATAACAGAGATGACGCACAGTGTCTTTTCATGCATCAGTTGGAATAGTTTGCATGCGGTAACTACATGTACAATGTACATGGAATTTAGCCTAATGGTACACAATGTACTTTTTTGCCACTTTTTTGCCACGTTTTATCAAAAACTACTGTGGTAGACATAGTAATGTGAAATAATTTCAAGATGTTATACATTAGAATGCTTAGATTGCTAAGAGCTAACGTCTATCCCCAAAAAATGCTTGATCAAACTGCAATGTATTTCTAAGCAGACAAAAAAGATGAAGCTTGATATATATTTACATATCCGATATTCTCTTCACCCAAACTTAATCCTGAGAGAGCTTAAGACCAACAGTACATCTCTTGCTGATAATCCATGACCGCTCAGATTGTGAAAGGCAATGGATATACAGTACATCATCAGATAAAATCCTTAGAGGCATTAATGCTACATTTAAGCATTTTAGAGTTAACAGCACACTTGAAATTTGTGACATGATTTTTAGACATGGACAGCAATGAATTACATCAGAGGGTTTGATACTGTATGCAGAAGAGAATTGGGATTTTGAAGCTCCATACTGGAAAAATACAATTTATGTATCACATGTTAGAAATGTTGCGGTAAAACCCTTGCCCTTTTCAGCAGTCCCCTAACTTGTAATAAATCTGACTCGGCCTCAAATCTTTGGCAGACTTCATTTGATGTGTCCAGACAACTCACAGACCAATCTATCACAAAATGCACACACACACACACACACATACGCACACATGCACACACACACACACACACACGCACACATGCACACACACACACACACTCTTATGATCTTCGCTGCCATTGTAATAAATAAATGCGCTATTAAAACAGACATCCTGCATGATAGAAGAGTATCTCACAAAAGCCATTAAGAATTATTCCACAGCTCTTGATCAATACAGTAACCCAAAATCAAACCCCTAACAACTTCTATGAAATTCCCACTAACCAAAACAGTAAAATCATACAGGATTTCATTTCTCATACGTTTCCATTGAAAAAATGAAAAAAGAAAGAACAAACATTTATTTTTCCAGCAAAAGTAAGACTTCCGTAATAAGTTACCTGGCATCAGCACACTCATGAAGTCACAGATATTGAAACAGTCAAAAAAGCAAAGGTGATTTGCCTGAACACAAAAAGCTTGGTGTTTGTTGTTCAAAGTCAAACATTTGACTTGACTCCATATTCCAAAGTTTGAAATGTTTATGAAATCATAGATTGTCTGTCCTTTTGAAGCATGTTGCTATGTTTGATTTGATTTTTGAGTTGTTTTTTTTTTTCTGAATTGACCTGTCATTCTGTACAGGCTTTGTTTCCCCCCACACACAACATCCTTCAAACTTTAAAGCTGAATTTCTCAAAACTGCACACATTCTGGCTCAATTTTCCATCATTTCTGTGGTAAGCACATTACTAGAAATAAAATGAAGAAATTGTACATCCATCTAGATAATTTAGACTTAGCAAAATCATAATCATTCCAAAATCAGAAACTCACTGTTTAGAAATTCTATCTGGCTTTTTTATAGGAATATATTATCAAAACTATGAGTATAATATCTTCAAAGAAATAAACCTTCGTTCAAATCCTCATAAATTTGGCATTTAGTGCAAATTAAGAGTCAGATCACGTACAACCAACATAAAAATACCCAAAATCATAAAATAGAATAATTCTGAAACCTAAACAAAAAGACACCTTGTTTTACCTATGGTATGTAAATCATTTCTTAAATTCCAGTTACAAATGTACTTTTTACCACAAATTCTTACATCTTTTCTCGAAATCCTGCGCTACTGCACAGGGCCAATCATTTTGTCATATTAAAACCCTTTACTGTAACAAAGAGACTCTAGCACTTTCAACATGATAAGATGATCCCGCAAACTCATAACACACACACACACACACACACACACACACATACACACACAAACACACACACACACACACCCATCAACCTAACATCTAAGTCCATTAAGAGGCATGCAATTGGTGTTGGTGGGTGCACAATGATTAATGATGTTGTCGAAAGGAAGATGTGATCTTGCTAAGATATGGACTAAGTGGTCGGGTTACACCAAGACTTGCCCACATCAAATGCCTATATGATGAATAAGGCTTGCAGACTGATGTGTTGGGACAGTAATTAGACTCCCTGGCCATAGGGTATTAGTACTTCGCTCTTTTTTTGTCAGATAATACTATAGCTTAGCCATCATACCCAGAACATGAGTGGCAAAGTTGCAAGTTTTCAAACAAGAGTTGCACAATTGAGAATTCATTGTAAAAATGCACAGAATCTATTTATTATTGCCCATGAGGATGGATTTATAATCTCATTCAATTTTCTCTCTTCATGTCATATCTCGTGTACAGTGGCTCCTTAGAAAACTAGATCTAGAAGATCATTATCACGCTAATCCCATTGTCTCTGTGTTCCCAGTAGGTAGAGAGACAGATGCCAGGGATCTATAGAATAAATGCACAGGGCACATACATGTAGTTGTACACCATGTGAATTCCTACCCAGGAGCCCCTATCATCAATGCCTATTTCTACAATGTGATGCACCTTGTGCTGTAGCCCACATAGTGGTTATTGCATTGATTTTAATGTGGTCAAAGCTTAAATAATATGCTTTTGTGACATCCTAGAAAAGTTAACCTTGTCTCGTCCAGTAACATCTTTTGAACAGTATATAATTGTATCATTCATTTCTTACATAATTTTTATAATCTAACCAAGTTAAAGTAAAACAAGAATGCATGCCATGGAAGACTATGAACTACACATGTAAATGAAATTGGAGACAGGAAATTGTTAAGGTACACAGATTTCATGATAGTAATTAAACAACAATGTAGAGGACATTATATCCTGCATATATATCGTACGAATTTAGACGGAAACTACAAATGTCGCTATGGGGACTGATGCCTCCGTCATAATGCATGATTCTCCCAACAGGTGTATAGTATAATGTCTTCACAATGTGAGATAACAGTTTCACATAAATGGTTCACATAAATGGCAAAATACTGAAATGACAGGTTTGTTAGAAATATCTTGAATGTTCACTTTCCTTGAACTACATTTGCTATAATTGTCTACTAAAGAGTGCAGGTATACACATATTTGGGGAATTGAGGATTTTTACTTGACTTCTGACTAACCCTTTTATAAGTTTATGCATTGAGTAATTTTCAAGGTATAAAGAAAGAGTGTAATTACAGTGTAAAATAGATTTTTTTTGCATTCAAACCTGGCCTTGACCCTTAACCTTTGACCTTTGACCTTCTGGCAGGAAATTTCCAAGAGAATCTCCATTAGGTAATAAATGTATATTAAGTTTTAAAAATAATAATGCAAGCATTGCATGTACTAGTATATGAGGGAAATAGTAAAATTTTGATGAGTTGACCTTGACCTTTGACCCCTGACTATTAACCCATGACCCCTAAATTCCCTAGATAATCCCTGCCAGTCAGTACATTTGTATGTACCAAGTCCCATGAAGATACAATGAACCATTTGTGAGAAAAGTGAAATTGGAACATTTTCACCTAATCTTTGACCTTTGACCTTTGACCTTATGACATGAAACTCTCTTTTGAGAATCTCTATGCAGTAGTATATGTCTACACTAAGTTTCAAGAAAATACCTCTGGGCATTGCATGGATATGGGGAAATAGCAACATTTTCAGCATTTGACCTTGACCTCTTGCCAGTGTCACTAAAATCTACTCAACTAACTGCCGTATCATACATCATCCTTGGACCAAGTTTGGTGAAAGCTGCTTCATGCAGTTTTGAGTTATCACGTAAAAAGATAAATTTTAGGATTTGACCTTGATCTTTGACCTCTGTCCGATTTCACTCAAAAAGTAATCAAGTAATTGTCCCACCATACATCATCCTTGGACAAAGTTTGGTGAAATTTGCTTGATCCAGTCTTGAGTTATCGCGTAAACAGATACAATTTCATGATTTGACCTTGACCTTTGACCTTTGGCCGATTTAACCCAAAATCTAATCAAGCAATTGCCCTATCATACTATATACTTGGACCAAGTTTGGTTAAATTCCAGTCAATATTACTCAAGTTATCGCGTAAACGAATGCGGACGGACGTGCGGACGGACAACCCAAAAACATAATGCCTCCGGCACCACTTCGTGGCGGAGGCATAAAAAGAAGAAGAATGAATGTGCATTGCAGTTATACTGTGTGTGTGTGTCTTCACATTCCCTGATTATTCATTAAAAACATATCATACAGTATAGAAATACATGTACTGCCATGAACCACCAGCTGTTAAAGTGGATATGAACAGTAAATCTTGGCTTGTAGCTTTAGTGCTTTCAAATCAGGAGTTGAAGAGAGAAAGAGAGAGGATATGGTATTAAAGGGTTGTATATTGTACAGTTACAATGTATATCAATACATATAAAAAGTCTCCCCTTTATCTACTACAGTGTACAGCTACAATGTACATCAATACATATCAAAGGTCTCCCCTTAATCTACTACAGTGTACAGCTACAATGTACATCAATACATATAAAAGGTCTCCCCTTAATCTACTACAAGCCTCTGATTTCTCACATTCTTGCAACAAGATTTCATATAAAGGCCTAAATAGGCTGGTAAATTGAAGTGGCATTTCACCATTACTGTGAACAGGTTACTTAGAATAAGAAATAAGGCTAAATTGTATTTGTGATGATCAATACCAGCAGGGTACACCACATCACGAAAACACAAAGCAGGTCAACAAGTACTGCCACTCCCATAGTGGCTTCTTCATAATCATAAAAGAGAGAGAGAGAGAGAGGAAAAAAGAAAAGAAAAAAGGAAAACCTACAGCCAGACCTACATCAGATTTATGCATCACCATTACCCATCATTCATGTACGCACAAGTGTAGCCATACCCCATGCAGTGAACATGTGGCAGTCTGCCCATATGTTCAGAGGGGAGTTGCATTACAGCCTGAGTAGTTTTTAGCTCCCATCCCCCATCTCTCTTTCAGTCAGATTTTCTCTCTCCCCCCTCCCCCCACCCCTCCCCACCCCATCCCAAATTGCAGTTTTGACGTCAAAGTTGTCCGCACTCCACGTGCTGGCTCCTATTGCCCACATCGGCACTAGACTCAGGCATTGCCAATTTGGATAATTATGGAGGCAGAGGGACTAGAGGGGTGCAGGGTGGATCTACCACAGTTTATACTAGCGATCTTAACCCTCAGAATATCAGAGCCTTCCCCCTTCTTGATAGGAGCAGGCAAATAAGATTAAGTAGCAAGTTGATCCAATGCCAAGTATTCCACATTCATACAACATTCAGAAAGGGGAAGAAAGAGTAAGAGGGAGGGAGTGAGGGGGAGAGATGGAGGGAGAAAGAAAAGAGGCAGGGCAGTCACCTTGACTTGGCTGTAAATGAAAACACTTATCACATTAAACACAATTAATGACATGCCTACATCAACGATCAATGTTTGATACACATGATTAATTATTCAATTAGCAATGCATTATACCTTTATAAAGCATGCATGACTGAATGATTGAATGTGAATGTAAAGTTCAGTAGAACACCGACTGTTTTGCTGCCATCATCGCTGCATGAGAAGACCACTAGAGTTTGTGGCTATGTGCATGGATGATGTACAGAAAGTACACATAAAATGCAACATATTTTCACTTTTCTAGCATAATGAAAGAACACTTGATTAAAACATACACTACACCTTTCACAAAGCAGGAATCATATTACCCTTAAAAACTTTGAATATATGTCAGTATATACTTTGTACTTAAAAAAATAAATTTGTGGGAATATCTTTATATTTTATTGTTTTCCATAGATGATGTCACAAATTGTTGTGGTCTCCTCATCAACCACAGTGGTAACAAAACTTGAAATATTCATAACTTTCCAGCAGATTATCCCATTTTCCTCAAACTTTGCTGACGTATTCTTCATAAATTGCTGCATTCACTCAATCCATCAACTTGTTGTATATATTTGGATTTCAGTCCTGTATCACTTCAAACATTTCAATTGTACCATGAGAAATACAGCCTTATTTCAATCCTCTCCGTCTTTTCAAACCCACACCACTCATAAAAAATATGCTTACAGTATGCATTTTCATTATTGTAAGGTTACCAAAGCAACTGCTTCCTCCAAAGTCTGGTTTCCAGATGATAACACAGTCTTTTCTCCACATCAAAAAGTATAGTAGATGAGGTTACTGCCTATCTGGTTCTACACTGATATATTTCATATTAAAAAGAAGGAGCTTACGGACAGACAATGAATCAGTTTCAAACTGAAATACTATTGAATCATACACTATTGCTGTAAACAAACCTTTTATAGTTGTTTTTTCTTCAAAAAATACCATTGATATGCTGATATTCTACATGACATATGAAAAAAGTAACAAATTCAGAATTCAGCCACACTTGTAAATAATCACAATTGAATCAACATGGTAGAGAAAAATAAAGTACAGTCAAGTTAAACTGATGTATGATCCCAAAATAGGTATCTCCTTCCTGTGGTGCATTACACTAGTCATATGTCATTAAGTCTTGGGTCGCACTGGATTTCCCTCTTGCCTGCCAACATTTAACTCAATATATGGGACTAAATATAGAAGGGCACTGGGCACTTTGCAACTTTCTGGCACATGGACAAACCATGAATCCATAAAAAGAAACATTCCAGATATTACAAATCCATTCAGCATGTAAAATCTGTCAGCTACAGAGGAGTCTCTAGAACACAGGCAAAGGCTCATGTCAGTTCTATATTTCAATGACATTCACCAACACCGATACTGTAAAAGTGGTTTCTTTCGCGGTGGTTTTATTTTCGCGCTTTTCGCGCTTTGAGGTTGAATTTAACATCACACGAAAATGTTTTGATCTCGTCGGTTGTACAACGCTATCATTACCGACCGCGAATTTAAACACACGCGAAAAAGTCGGCACTAATGGAAACCGCGAAAGTTTCTGTACGCGAAAGAAACCACTTTTACAGTACATTGTATTTACTATTAAGACATGTTGAGCAATCGGCAATGAAGTTGATGGTATAAGCTAAAGTACATCCGTCTGTCCTACATGCACACAATTTGTATGACTCTCAATTTTCCAAGTTTTTGTCCACACATAAAACAGACAACTTTCATAGCTTTTCTGTATTATAACCACCCAAGAGTGCTAGAAGAAAATTTGATTGATATGACTGCTTGCTACATGTAAAGGGAAAGAGAGAGAGAGAGAATGAGAGAAGGAGTTAGCCAGAACAAAGAGTGTGTCTGAGCGTTAAAAAATGTAAATCAGCAACACTTACAGGTTAAAGGGATATTAAAGGGATATTACAGTATTGGTGGAGATGAGAATTGGGCTTTTAACTTTTTGCGAGATACCAAGAAAACACTTATGATATAGTACAGAGCATACCATTGTAAGAGGAATTCAAAGTTTATTTGATGAAAATCGGGTTTGGAGTGAATGAAACATCCAAAAACAAAGTAAAACAAAGCGATCGTAATAAAGTGTGGGTCCCACACTTTATAGAATCGCTCTTTTTTGGATATCTCAGCCATTTCAAAACCAATTTTCATCAAATAAACGTTGAATTCCTCATAGAATTACATGCTCTTTCATATTTCATAAGAGGTTTCTCATTATCCACCAAAAAATGTTATAAACCTGAAATTATGTCTCAACCAAAACTGTACGATCCCTTTAAACTTGGCAATCAAATCAAAATTTCACACGGTTTTACAAAATTTGCACAAGTTCTGTCCTTCCATATGAAATGATACAAAAAAGCTACATTCATTCACTTCTAAAATACACACATACTCATCTGCATGCACAAACATACAATTGTACATACTCGTACATACAGACAACACAAACTATATATATCCTATTCATGCCATATGATTTCTCTTCTGTAGAGGACTATGACATCTCTATGTCCATGAGTCAGTGGGTACACTATAGCAGAACTACTCAGTACACTGTTAAAATGAGATCATACACTATGAATATGTGGGCATACATGTATATTGAAAGTTATTTTGTCTCCTTGGTAACCAACCCACTACATGTATGGACAATGAAAAGAGCATTTCCATCTGTCATTGGTAGTAGGCAGATTCCCAGTAGAGATCATTCATATTGAATGTCACCTGGATCACTAGAGACCTACATACTGTGTGACCATCTCTATGTCTGCTCCTATTATTACACAAACTCCATCTCCCATTAAATACACTGTACACAGGAAACCAACTGTTCAAGTCTTTAAACTGTTCTGAAATCCATCTTTAATGATCATGGCCATGGCATATCAACCCAGTTTAGCCTTTCACTGTGGACTACACACTTGTACACACACCACATACAGTCATAAAATGTCTACGCAGCCTTCTGTGGAACAGCAGCACCATTTGATGGTCCTTGTAAAGGCAATGAAGGCATACTTAACCTTTCCTTTAGACGAATGCATTTAAACTCTACAGTAAATAGCTACATCTTTGGAGGTAATGGGTTGGCAGACAGCATGATAATGACTAGATCACAAGAAAACCTCAAATACACAATTATTAAACAATGTTATATTTCAATCTTACATCAAAACATGAATCTAAACTGTGTAAGTCACATTTGTCTCAAAGAAGATGTATTGCACATAAAAGAACACAACTAACATTCACATATCGACCTTCTATGAGCTTCCATCTCACGCAGAATCACTTCAGAAACTAAAGAATAAGTAGTTTCCACTGTACTATCACTATTCTTACCACTACATAATGTATTAACATCACCATTATAACTTATGAATCATCAATATTCTCTGCTATCACTACTGGTTTCAGTGTTAACAAATCTCTATTGAACAAATTTTGATATTTTGACAGAGATGACAAGATTCTATGGCACTGGTGCACATTCACAGTCACTGTCAAAACTGCAGTTAGTTTTACACTAGCCTCACCACACCCAAATTCTCATTTTGTCCCAGATTGTGTACACACCTCAGCATGTTCACATAGGATAACAGCACCATGATTTTTATTTTCACACCCTTTGTACATGTTTGAATTCTGTCATTGCCACCCTACACTGCCAGCAGTCCATCCTACAGGAATCCAACATCCTACTTCAAAACCCTTATACTGAACCCCTCGGTAAACAATCACAATTCCGTGTACACTTTGTGATCAATACTCCCCCAATGCTGCACAAACCAGCCATCCCCATGCTACATGCGTAGTTTGGCATGTTGTACCGTCATAGACTAAGGATGAACATGGATGGCAGGTAAATACTCATACTGTTTTCATCAGTCTCTTTTCTTCCTCTTTCCATTATGTCATCCTTTTACCATCTCATTCCCTCTTTCTTTTACCATCTCATTCCCTCTTCCTTTTACCATCTCATTCCCTCTTTCTTTTACCATCTCATTCCCTCTTTCTTTTACCATCTCATTCCCTCTTCCTTTTACCATCTCATTCCCTCTTCCTTTTACCATCTCATTCCCTCTTCCTTTTACCATCTCATTCCCTCTTTCTTTCACCATCTCATTCCCTCTTTCTTTTACCATCTCATTCCCTCTTTCTTTTACCCTGCCTGCTTCTCTTCATCCAAGTTTCCTTTCATCATATTTTTACTTTCTCTACCAGGTTACCAATATGTCAATCCTGAATCATCATATTCTACAGCATCACCTTGGCTGTACTCTCCCTTGTTCCCAATCTGGTATGTCTTGTACACTTTTACTCAAATAAACATATACTATTATATGTGTACACACACACACACACATACACACACACATACATGCATGTACACATACAGACCTCTCAAAAAGGACATGATTACTGTGTTATTCTGTAATACTACAGAATAGATCAAAATATCTCTACAGACATTTTACAGAAGACTGCAGAGCTGAAGTATTAATATCAAACTTTGCGACCAAATGGACCATTCTATACTTTGCATGATCTTGAACTTGTTTCACGAACATTTTTCTCTCTTTCTTTTTGGTTTTGCTTCTATTTTTAATTTACCTTACTTATGTTATTACAACCTGGTGTTAATTGTTTTATGTACACTTATAAAACATTTCTTATGTTGTATATCTTCTGTTTCGATGTACTGTATGTTATTTGTTTTATTCGTTTGTAGCAGCTGTTATAAAAAATGAATTGTATGTACAGACCCATTAAAAAACAGCTTCAAAAAGCTGAATGGGTCTTCCCGTATTGAAATTAATAAATGGATTGTGAATGAAATGAATAAACCAATAAGTCACCCATCATGCTTGATGGTACATTTGCATAATGCATACTACTACAATGGTCTAGAGGTATCACAAGGCATACAGATGCACATGTACATGCACGAGTTTGTTTACAGGTCTTTTACAGACCATGGCTGTTAAAATGCACATTTTCTACAATATATTCTTATTGATTATCCACTTTTACTTGAAAATTCCCTATCAACAAAGATGAAATGGATGCTACTCCCTCCTATCTACAATATCAAAAGCAATAGTCTAGCATAGTGTGCAGCACTGAAGATTGATGAGTTAACAAATATTGGTCCGCGTCAAGTGACATTTCTTCCCATCCCATAGCTGTCTCTCTTCCCCTCTACACTGCACTCTATTTCCAAACAGCCCTTAAAGCTCTCTCCACAGGACACTATATAGCGGTTTTTAATCTCCCTGGAGAGCTACACTTTAATCCTTATCCTACTCAACTCCTCCTCATCAATTTGGAGGTAGGAAGCTGTAATAGCTCTGATCCATTTTTTTATTTTTATTTTTTAGAATCAACCTTTTATGTCAAGATGAGTGAGGGGATATTAACCCTTCACTGCTTGAATCGCCCACAGCTGTCCATTAAAAATCACATAGTCACCCACAGCTGCTCTTGTCTGTGTGTGTGTGTGTGTGTGTGTGTGTGTGTGTGTGTGTGTGACTTAAAAGGAAAATTTCACACATAACTGTATCAGGTTAATCGTCCCTATGACAGTCTATTCTGTGTAAAGTTAATCACCAGAATTCACACTCAAGTTGTCTTGACTCATGCAAACTAGTGTGGAATCTAATGCCTTCCCTGATAAGTAGAGGCTGATAATGTACAAAACGTCTAGGTGTCACATTGAAAATGCATCTCCAGGTTGTTTCATATACATCACCTATCGGTCATTCAACTAGACAAACATGTTTACGTGTAGGGATAACGAGACAAAAAGTGCGAGTGAGTGAGCGAGAGAGAAAGCGAGAGTGAGAGAGAGAAAGTGCTAGGACAGGTGTAAATGTTTTACAAGTCGCGCCATCGATGACCGAGAGGAGTTCATTTATTTTTGCATGTCAATTAATGTAGAAAGAAAAGACAGGAAATAGCTCCAGTTCCGGGAGAGTGCTGTATAGGTGTTTTCGTTCAAGTCCTTTTAGTTGTATCAAATATTCCAAATGCCTCGAAAAGGAGTGTCGTAGTCGAGTAGCAATTTAACAGTAAAGTTGGATCTTTTCGGGGCAGACACCATTTTGATTTCACCGAGAGAACATTGAGTTAGCTCCGTGATGGCAGGAAACAAACCTGCCACACCCAGGCGCCAGTTGGCAAGATAATTTTGTGTCTAAGCCCAATTTCGTTTGCGGCCAGGAGCCGTCCGTCCACCTTACCGTCAGCCTGTATACTGGCTGATTAGAGTTCAGATTTTGTTTGCTGCCAGAAGGCGTATTCCAACAGCCTTTGCAGCCTCCCAGTAGCCAAGAAGAAGAGGCATTTTGGTTATATTACACCGGTCATTGGTAAGTTAAACTGTGATTTGATTTCTGCTTTGTCGTGTAAAAGGATGTGAATGTGTTTCAGGGCACCACATATAGCCCCGGAGAACCCCGTGAATAAGTGATAAAGTATATTATAATGGTGTACAGTTTTTGAAAACGATGCGGTGATGTTTGATAAGCTATGCACTGTTATATTTCCAATGTTTGAAACATTTCATTATGTGAATTTTGTATGTTAATTGGATAATAATGCAGTTTTTAAATTTTCACTGTGATGTCAGGATTTTAAGCTGATAATCTTTTTGTGTGTGTGGTTAGAACACACCCCATCGGTATATGTTGCATTTAAATAATTTTGTAGATGGCGCCGAGGCCGAGGTCGAATCTACTCCCAGGCCGACGCATTCGCAGCAGAGCGACTGTGCCCGCCCCTCGCTAGGGAGAACTTTGGACGCCAGCGAATACGGAACGCGGGTCCCTCGCGACACTTTGGAGCTGGAACAGCAACCTCGCATATAAGGACGCTCCACCCACGAATCAGTTCATGTTCTGGAAGCGAACAGTTTGACAATTAATGTGAATCTGTGGACAACGCAGGTGAGTGATGAACCTGGCGGGTGCATGACACCCTGTAGATATGATTGGTTATGACGTGGAAGTGTCGCTGAAGTAGAGAGATGAAGGTCATGTTAAATTGGTAAAAAGATGAAAATAATGTGCACATAATTTGAATATTGGTAGTTATACACTTCATGATAATTGCGGGTTAGCACAGAACCCGGAGGTAAACGGAAGCAGTGTAATTGAAGACAAGTGTCATAACCGCGGTAAACCGTCATGCGTGCAGGCTGATCATCTCAGGATCAGCACTACGGTGGTGTGAACCAAATAGTGTTGCGCTTGACAGCAGATAGTGTATTGTCAGGGATAACGAATTGATAGTGAAGCTGGTATAATTATTCTGAACAAGTGTCAAGCCAAAATTACAGGTGGAACCGGACCAAGACAGGGTCCCGTTCACATGGTTGTCGAATATAAGAGTATTGTAATTTAATTTATCTCACTCAGAATTTTGATTTTGCATTTTATGTTGGTCACAACTCCTTGATTTCAGTCCTGTAAATATTCCACAAATGCTTATATCAAATTGTACATTAAAGTGAATGGCACGAGTATGATGGAGTATTATTTGAGTCCGCCCATGTGACACTAGGTGCCCAAGGGTATTATACACAACTTGCCCAAATTTCACTCAATATTTCTACAGGAAGATAATATTTGAAAAATTTTAAATCTGCAGGTAAAGTGTGTGCCTAAAAGCTAGAACAAATGCTAAATACTGACTGTTTATCTTTAATGTAAGAGTTGCATCAAAGAACTGATCATTTTAATTAACCAGCCAGCACCCAAAGCTATTTTTGAAGATGGAGGCTTGCTCATGTTGGTGCAATCATCCTCCTCATCCAGTCTCACCAGAGCTTCATCTCCTCTCATCCCTACATCTTTTCTCTGTCTCCTCCCAGAGACTCATCTGCCCTCATCCCTACATCTTTTCTCTGTCTCCTCCCAGAGACTCATCTGCCCTCATCCCTACATCTTTTCTCTGTCTCCTCCAAGAGACTCATCTGCCCTCATCCCTAAATCTTTTCTCTGTCTCCTACAAGAGCTTCATCTGCCCTCATCCCTACATCTTTTCTCTGTCTCCTACAAGAGCCTCATCTGCCCTCATCCCTACATCTTTTCTCTGTCTCCTACAAGAGCCTCATCTGCCCTCATCCCTACATCTTTTCTCTGTCTCCTACAAGAGCTTCATCTGCCCTCATCCCTACACCTTTTCTCTGTCTCCTACAAGAGCCTCATCTGCCCTCATCCCTACATCTTTTCTCTGTCTCCTACAAGAGCTTCATCTGCCCTCATCCCTACATCTTTTCTCTGTCTCCTACAAGAGCCTCATCTGCCCTCATCCCTACATCTTTTCTCTTTCTCCTCCAAGAGCCTCATCTCCTCTCATCCCCACATTTTTTCTCTGTCTCCTCATCTCCCAGACTCCTACCCATCCCTCTGTCCCCTCCCCATCAATAACACTTTCTCATCACCACAATCTCCATCTCCAGGTCATGTACAACGTATAAGTTTGCTACTGTAAGTGCAGATAAATTATAATTACTATATACTAATGGGAGTCAACCTGTCTCACTAGAACAGAATGAAGAATTTTGTTGGAGCTACAGTTACCTGTCTTTTCCGTTTGAAACTTGATTGATTACCCACACACTGGCTTTGGGTTATACACATAATTTGGTGGCCTTCCACACTTCCCATGCAGGTGTTCTTGAGCGGTTGAATAAAAAATGCATTTAATGCCAGCAACAAGAGAAAAAAAAAATCAAACCTGTTAGTCTCATCTGTGTATAGTAAGCAATGCATATCATGTGCTGTGATACATTCCCTGGACAAACTTAAAAATTTATCAAAAGACCATAATGACAGTGCTCAACAAATACAGAGCTGCTATTTTCCTTCTGAAGTGCATTCAAACACTTTGCTTGAATTCAAATACAACATATAATTTCTTTGCTCTTCTAGGTTTGATATTATGACAAAGTAGTTGACTGAGGCTTGCTCGACCTGGCAACATATACCATGGATTAAAAAAAAACAACAACAACCTCCAGCTGTAGTACAGTGAAAGTGAAAGTGAAAGAAATTGAATGATAATTGTATCCCCCGAGCAGAGTTCGGAGGATACTATGGATTTGGCCTCGTTGATTTTTGTTTGTTGGTTATACTGGCATCAGGACCAGAAATTTAATGAAATAAAATAACAGTCTCTGTACAATCATCATTTCTCTCAACTAAGACTGCGTGCATTACGATATGCCTATAATTCACAGATGGCAATCTATGAATTGAATACAACAAGAACTCTACATGTGCAGTGCAGTCTCTCTCTCTCTCTTTTCCTTATTCTTCATTTTATTTCCATCTTTCTCCCCTCCATCTTTTTGCAGCTGTGCTAGCAATAACAGCCCACACATCACATCCTTCCAGTCTATAAACATGGCTCACACTGGCAAACAAATTTCAATGAGGATTTGATGAACTTGAGGAGAGGCAGGTGTAGGTAGACCTTTTGAGAAGCTATTTTACATTATACAGAGATTCTTCATATTAAAGGACAAGTTCACTTTCATAAACATAAGGATTGAGAAAATGCAACAATATTAGTAGAACACATCAGTGAAAGTTTGAGGAAAATTGGACAATCGATGCAAAAGTTATGAATTTTTCAAATTTTTGTGTTGGAACGGCTGGATGAGGAGACTATTACAGCTTGTGAGTCATATGCGTACAACAGTATAAAGAAAATGTAAAAGAAAATTCAACATATTTTCACTTTTTTCGCATAATAAAAGAGCACTTGACTTGCCTCTTTCTAAAGGCAGGGGAAATAATATTACCCATAACATTTGTCGGTAACGAGTCAGGGGAATGTGTACTTTTTTCAAAAGATGGAATTTTGTGAAATTCTCTTTATATTTTCCTTATATTGTTGTACGCATGTGACATCTAAGTTATTCATACACTGCAGTAGTCTTCTCATCCAGCGGGAACTGCACAAAAACTTCAAAAATTCATAACTTTTGAACGGATTGTCTGATTTTCCTCAAACTTTCAATGATGTGTTCTACTAATATTGCTACATTCTCTCAATCCCTATGTTTATGAAGGTGAACTTGTCCTTTAAAGATACCTCAACAACCTACTGTGCATGAACTGTATGATGGTCTCTTATTCCTATGTCATATCTATTGGAGATACCTGGTACATGTACAACAATCAACGTTTTATGGTACAAAGCTTTTTAAAACATTGACCTCGGGAGGCTCACAAGACTTAATCATCCATGATAACATATTTGAATTCAAAACACAAAGGAAGGACAACAGCAAACAGCCTGTTTCCACTTATGTAAAGTACAATTTACAAACTACACTGGCCTTACACAACTGAGAGTGATGACATTCATCACAAGAAACCATTGGTACTATGACGAGTTGAGAAAATGTCTTGAACAGAATCAGCAATTACATGTATTTTGGGATATGTCAATAGATTACAGAAAGATAGAAGAGTATCAATTGCCCTAAAGATATAACCTGAAATTCTGTCAACTCTCCAAGGCATACTACTGTTCCTCCTCAACGAAGGAATTTTTCTTTGATTGAAAGAGAACCAAAGTTCTGTAAATATCGCAAAAGTCATATCTGGGGGAAAAAAATAATCCAACACAATCACCATGCTTAGTTCTCTCGGGACTGTTGTTGTTTTATTTCCCCAGTTATGCAAACATTCTAAGGTTATAATGCAGTATTCCTCCTCAAGTTGTCATCCATGTACCTAGTGAATGCCAAGAAATGATTCTCATTGCCTGTAGTACAACACTGTGTAAGAATCCAAAATCTATCTGTCAAGCTTTTTTAAGGTACATGTACAATCGAATGTACAATCAGTTAAATGGCACATAGTAATCACTTCCACATTAAGAGGAATTCCAGGCTAGTTATAAGTTGATCTGTGAAGAATGAGTAAAATATGTGCATCACAACAGTGAAAATTCGATCAAAATTTGATTACAAAGGAAGCTATGAAATGTATATATTTTTTTTGCATACTGTAAAACAATATTTTCGCGGCATGAAATGTTCATGAATTGGAGCCGACGTCCTTTTTTTGCGGCATGAAAATTTCGCGAGTTGCCTCTAACATTCAATGCGTAGGCCTATAGTGTAGACAAGAACTTTCACATGCATTTTGATTTCGCGAATCTTGGCTCTCGCGAAATTTGCGAAATTAAAATGGAAGCGAACATTCCTCATTTTACAGTAACGGTTCTAGAACAGTTGATATCAATATATGCAAATGAAAAAGCTTATGCTTACGCTCAAAATTTTCAATTGATCAGGTATAAAAATTGAAAAAAAAAATGTCATGATGGGCTTATCATCTTTCTTAATTTTTTT
Source organism: Diadema antillarum (assembly GCF_040938485.1). Classification (NCBI taxonomy): domain Eukaryota; kingdom Metazoa; phylum Echinodermata; class Echinoidea; order Diadematoida; family Diadematidae; genus Diadema; species Diadema antillarum. Next base: position 137,220 of record NW_027272121.1, on the reverse strand, counting down.
CTGTTTTTTGATGGGTGGATTGCAGACATCTGTAACTTTGCAGTCTTTCAACAAAAAGTAAATGGTAACAGATGCTAATATACAATGCATCTATAGACATCCCATCTCACAAAGTAAACCCCAAACAATATTTTTGACCTGACTGATTACACCTATCTCCACTGACCATGATGTGCTAATGTGCAAAATGTACAAAGACAGAGTGACTTGAATTGTAGAAAAATCATCTACAGGTCATCATCACATAACATAAGGAATGATATATTAAACTTGTACGTAGATTGTTTTATTTTTAATTTTTCAAGAAATCTCAAAGCAAATATAATTGTATATTTGATATGGCATTTAGTTACATGTAAGGTATGCTGTAAACAGAAATACAAGCAATAAAGTAGGACCGAATTCCTTTTCTTCCTCATCTGAATGAAGAGAATTTACTTTCGTTGGAGTTTATTCAGTGAGAAAATGTGTGTGTGAGAGAGAGAGAGAAAACTTGAATACATATATGTCCTATGTATTTCTTTTGTGAACTATTGAAAAGCAAAAATCTTGACCTGGTAAATTATGTCAGTGTGTATATTTCAAGGGCAAACAAGAGCTATCAATCAAATCTGCTGTTTACCTTTTTCCATTCTACCTGCCAGGACACAGATGCTGTTACCTTGTTTAAGTTGACAATATGAACTAGCAGCACCACAACACTTCTTAGATTGTGTTTGGTCAAGGTTATGAGGCGTCCACAGCATGACAGTGACAGTCTGTGATATTACCTTTTCTGGCTTTGAGTCTACATGTATTTCTGTGTCCGTAGTCTTACATTTAGGCATTTGAGAATGAACTCTTGCCTGTATTCAATAGAACTACAAAACAGATAGAGTACGTATCATAGCACAAGTGTCATTACAATCAAACTTATATAAAATTCATTCTCTCTCAATTCTTTTTACAATAACAAAAGCAAAAATCATGTTTTCAACCAATATAGGGCCTATACAGTAAATGATTATAACTTATTTCAATACCTGAAGACAAAACATGTAGTGTAAAACTTTAGAATATTGTTTGCATCTTCTTTAATGGCCTAGTACACTAATGAACCTCGTACCACAATGTGGTTTTCCTGTGGTAAAGTCATTTTGAACAAGTAGGAGCACTTCACTCTCACATCTAGATAATGGCCCCTTTTGATTTTGACATAACTTGTGGTTATTTTACGAGTATTTCAAGGCCCTGTCACAAGTCATGTTAAATTCAAAATATTTTTCAACTATCAAAAAATAAAATAAAATGCAACATTTGAACTGGTCATTTCTCACTGGGAAATAAAATGATTTTGTTGAAGCAATCAATTCTCATTGCAAGAAAATACACATAAACAATTTGTGTTTGCTAGCATATCAATGTGTACCAGATATTCCAGAACAGAATTTTTTTTTTTTTTTCTGCAGTGAGCATTCTTGCTGTAAAAAGTCACAACAAACTACAAGCTAAGTTCCTAAAATCATACCCATGTGTGCAGCTTTATGAAGACATTTTGAGTGACTTTTGGCATACTAGCAATGTCTACCAAATGTGATTTTTCACTGGCAGTATGATTGGTCCGGATGAGGGAAATTCCCTCCTTAAAACCTTGAATACCAGCTGTCAGTCTTATGAGGCATCACTTGGAAGGTATCACCTGTGACAATTGTCTTGGGGAAGAAATCCCTCATTTCCTACTCAGCTGTCTCGTCACATTACAGATCTATCTGTCAGTACATAGTCTTACCCTAACAGGCACCTGGTACTGATTAATGGTTATCGACAGGGCAACAGTTTTAACAGTGCCTATCCTTTCAAATTTGGTTCTTTTGTTTGACATCAAAATGAGACCATGAACAACCCAAATAAGTCATTATTGCACTACGATTAATTCAATATTGAATATAGCATGTTAACACTGTAAATTGGTTATTGTATTCAAGGCAAAAAAACAAAATAGAAAGGATATCATATCAACTACTTTTTTTTTCTCTCTAGACTAATGGGGAAAAAACCTCTATAAAATCTTGGTACTTCACCATTTTTCTCACTAAACTCCTTCCTGGTTTTGGTTCGGGGTTGCTATTATTTCCTTTTTACACATGTGTGTATCTGTACAAGTCTAAAGAGCTGAAATTTGGGGTTTACGGCCCTTATAATGCTTATCTATATTGGAAGCTCAGATACCACAAGCTAGTGACAAACACACCATTTTTGCTTACTTTTTTGTTTAATTAAGGTAATACCAGGCTGAATGTTCGTAAAATGACAATCTTTGGGCAATTATCTATTTCTGCTTTAAATACTTACATTACCAACTCTTTCTCATGAAAATGTTTACCTTGGTATTTTAAAAATCACAAATTTCACACAAGTATTAGTCTACAACAACTTGAAGGTAATAATGACCTAGATTTTTTACAAGTAAATCCCTACAATCAACCATCACACAGCTAGTTCTTTAGAGGGGAAAAAAAAAATTTCTTCTATCTGTATCCATCTCTGATAGATACAAATCAGTATTTTTGGGATGTGCTGTGCTCCAGCATGTGTATTACGTTGGCTTTGGAAATTGCGCCAGTGCTCTCAGTGGAATCTCCAAAATCGTGCCATGCTAGAATGTCAGCTATTTGCCTAGGAGCACCAAATCAAATGAGGGAACCCTATTCTGAGCAATCTTACTCATGATGCAGGCTGGACTGGACGAGATGAAAGCAGAGAAGTAAACTGCTGACTTGGCACTGATGGGTAGGAGGCACATTACGACGAGATGCCAACAACGAAGGACCTATGTTGGCCACTTTGGTCATATCACAATGCTATATGGGATTTGATTTGGAAATAGCAACACTGCACTGGCACCAATATAACTTGAGCACTGCAATGAGCAACATGGTACAAGAGGTGAGGCTACAATACAATCAATGCCACAAAATGCTATTTCTTCTGCATTCTTTCTATTCCAACCAGTCTCGACAACTTTCCATGTGAATGATTTGGACAATTTATCCTGCTGGCTGGTTGTCTATGCCAGGGAGGGAGCATCGACTCTTTTTCAAGGAAGCATAGATTTTAGGGAATGGCAGTGTGTTAACCAGCCACCTTTCAGACATGGCCACTGCTGGATGAGATGACTATATCACTTTATGACATCATGTATGGAAAGCAATATACATTGTAAAGGAAAAATAAATAAGTTTGACATATTTTCACTTTTCTAGCACAATGAAAGAGCACTTGACTAACAATTTCAGAGCAGGGGGTATAATATTATCCTTTACATACACTGTATGTTAGTAGCAAGTCAAGTAAATGTGTAGTTTTCATAATAAATGCAATTTTGAAGCATTCTCTTTATATTTCTTTACAGAGTTTTGCATACATGACATCCCAAGGTTGATGTCACCTATTTCCATTGACTCCTCTGTTAAACCCATGGATCAACTCATTGTTTTGTTTTGTTTTTTCTATGGCTCTGACATCACAATAAACAAACCTTTGCCGCTTGCATTCAACAGTTACAAGTGTGCATTCTGTCACACCTTTTACTGTAAACAACTTCAACCATTCAGTTTCACGTACAAATACTTAACTGAGCTACTCATTCACCTTTCACAAAAAAAAAAAAAAAAATGGTTGCCATTTCTGTACTAAATTCAAGAATCTGTGTGGACCATATCTGTTGACGTCCCAGGTATTGTATAAAACAAATAGTGGATGGTCTTTACTCGAGCAATGGAACAAGATTTCACACTTGGTGAAAGATGAGGCGCACTATTCTTTCACATCATGTCAAATGTTGTACTATCGCACTCGTGTCTATTCACTATTTGTATATGTCTGTAATGCCACAACTGTAGCTCTAGAGGGTGCATGGTTCACCTATTTCACTAAATTTAACTTTAGTCTAATTTAAATTTCCTTATACCCTTTCAATTTATGTGCAAATTGGTCTAACTATGTGCTCAAACTCAGACATGTTAAAAATATACTGTCCATAACAGCAAACATTACATGTATATATGCAGTAATTTAACTGCCGCACAATGTGTTAAAATGGATTTAAATTTTTACTGTTTACAATTTAGGGTTATGTTTGTGGTTGCATTGTAGGAGTTCAGAATGAAAATGTTTTGTTACGTTAATGATTTTTGAAGCTGCAAAAAAGTGTCTGAAATGTGATGTCTGTAACACTGGAACTGCCCACTGCAAGAGAGAGAGAGAGAGAGAGAGAGAGAGAGAGAGAGAGAGAGAGAGAGAGAAACTGTCCAATACAATACCTGATATCTCATCCTCATCGGCTTCTCTCAGGCTATGGTAGTTCCCCTGGTCAACGACGACATCCGACTCGTCCATCTTCTGCAAAGGTCAAAGCAAAGGATAAAGAGACTTGCCTATAACATACATTGTGTGTGGAAAATGAAATACCGTCTTTCACTCATATCTAAATAATGATCTCAGTCTCCAAAAGAACAAAGTTCTCTGGAGAAAACGGAACCTGCTCTCTATAAAACAAATGGCATAGCGGACGTGGTATATTAAAGGGAACATACACCCAAAGAGAAATGTGGGTTGAGTGAAAGCAGTAACATTAGTAGAACACATCAGTGAAAGTTTGAGGAAAATTGGGCAATCAATGCACAAGTTATGAATTTTTAAAGTTTTGGTGTTGGAACTGCTGGGTAAGGAGACTACTAGAGGTTATGACGTATGAGGGGACTACAATATAAAGAAAATATAAAGGGAATTCAATAAAAATTCATTTTTCATGAAAATTACACATTCCATCAACTTGATACTGACATATGTTAGGGGTAGCGATTATTCCCCCTGCTTTCTGAAGTGGTTTGTCAAGTACTCTTTCATTTTGCTAGAAAAGTAAATTTTTGTAGAATTCTTTTTATATTTTCGTTATATTGTTGTCCACTCATACGTCATAACCTCTAATAGTCTCCTCATCCAGCGGTTCCAACACCAAAACTTTAAAAATTCATAACTTTTGCATCGATCGTCCGATTTTCCTCAAACTTTCACTGATGTGTTCTACTAATGTTAATGCTTTTACTCAATCCACATTGTTCTTTGGGTTTGAATTCCCTTTAACAATGAAATTGTACAATATTGAGTATATAAAGACACTGTACACATTGTACATTTGTACATCTGATTACTAAATGAGAGTATGTTTCACTGCTGTATCAAAACAATGCAATACAACTGTAGCTCCTTCCATAAGAAAAGCTGATTTTAGATCAGGTAATGAGAACAGAATGAACATTTTAAACACATGTTAGACACAAACTACTCTAATCATATAAAAAATTAGGATGATGAATTTATTACCAGCATCAGCCGTTTAATGATACGTGAATGTGAATTGAGAAAAATTGTGCTGTAATACGTAAAGTAAGCTTTTAGTGCTTACAAATAGCATTGTAGCAACAGTTCCAGCATGAAACCGAATACGATTTCTAAGAGTTAGACTACCCTTGAACTGGTGCATCCACATTGATGCAAGCCTACAATAAAAAAGTATTTCTTCCTCTGCTTTCTGTGTTTGCATAGCATGAAAGATTGACCTAAAATATTCCTTCCCTCAGCTAGCAGAGAATGCTTTGCACCTAAACTTGGCAGTCACTGCAGAACTACTGTTCTGCCACCATTGATAATCACTGAATCCCAAGAAATGCAGAAAGAGCAGAGCAGACAGGCACAATCAATACTGCTCTGGCAATGCCACCGTTACAGCACTAATTCCCACATCCTCTCATCGATCCCACTAAGCAGTGGTGGATGCTGCCTGTGTAGGCAGCATACAGAACCTCCCTCCCACCATCATGTCCACCACCACTGAAATTTAACCCTCTTCATCTCAAATTCCTACAGGAAGACTGAATATCTACTGGTGCTGGAACTGCCAACTTTCTTGCACCAGTGGGTGCATTTATTATTTAAAAAACAAACTTTGACATGTTTGACACACATTTCAATACCCACTATCAAAACACATACAAACGCCTTGCAGATAGCATTTCTACAGTTGTTGCATGAAATTTAAACTCTGTCATGGGTCACTTCTAAAAGGAGGCCTGGTCACTGCACAACATTTTGAACCATAGAGCAGAGATGTGTAGTTGGCAGTGGTTGACAAGGACAGGTCTGAACTATAAAATTACACATTTCAAAACGACTTTGCATAAACTATCAACACCACAGAAATGCATTTTTGGCTCAAACACGCTTGCCAATTGCACTTTTTTCGGCATTTCAGAAACACACTCATAACCCCATATGATTAAAACAGCTTTGCGTTTATCAACTGCCCAAAAATTCCTGAAAGGTGATTTGAAATCTTAATTCTGTGCCAGAAGTGAGTTGATAAATGCACCCAAACTCAGAAAGGTTTCAACAACCTGTAAGGGAGATACTTGTCTAGCACATGCATCTAAACAGGAAAAATGAATTCTCATATCAGATGCTTTAATATTCCTATGAGGACATGAAAAGATCTGGAGTTCACATTTCTGGGACCCTCCTGCAGAATGAGGGAGACTTGGAAGCTCTGTTTTAAACCTCTAGCAATCAGGGGGGCATGTCGCACCTGTAGCATGACAACAAAAACATAAGATTTACACATTTCAGCAAACTCCCCAATCTTGTGTAACAGAAACCACCAATTAACAGGTATGGCATAGACACACAACTTTAGAGATATGTTACCCTGCCATCTCCATTGCTCCTCCACCCCCCCCCCCCCTTTAGATCCCTCTGTGGAAAAAGAACAAATATATCTATCATTATTACGTTTTAGTTTGTAAAGACTGGTAATTCAAATCTGACCCCTATAAAACAGACTGAAAGCAAGATGAAACTGTGAGACTGGCACAGAGTTCAACTTCTGAAACTTGAGCGAGACTTCTAAATATCCTGCAGGTGTTAAATAAAGTACACAAGCATACAGAGTGTACCTCTGCACAGAGCCCCTCATGTACATACAGTGTATAACGTCTTTCCAAGTGCGTACGTATAACATACACATGTTCTCTCTTCACATGTTCTCTATTCACATAACCTGGGACAAATGCAGTCATGACATTCTGACACTGCGCTTGTGTATAAAGGAGTATGGAGTGATACTATGCACACTCTAGGCGCCTCCTAAATGCACACACTCACACATCAATCTGCTGCTGGAGGATCAGTTTCAACTGCAGAATTTTATCGGATATTACAAACAGTTGATGTACCAGTCTCATCAAATTATTATGGACCTACAGACATGGCATACATGTACATGTACCTCCTCTAAAACCTTTCCACATGTGATATACTGTAAAACATGATATATTCGCGGCATGGATTTTTCGCAAATTGGAGCCGACGGCCTTTTTTGCAGGATGAAATTTTCGCAAACTGCCACTAGCATTCGATGCATATAGTGTAGACAAGAACTTTCGTGTGCATTTTAATTTTGCGAATCTTAGCGCTCGCGAAATTCGCGAAAATCAAAATGCACGCGAACATTCCTTGTTTTACAGTAGGCCTACAGGGCAAATGGAAGGAGTGCACCAGGTATGCAAAACAGCCAAAAGAAAACAAAATATCATTAATTTGTTGATAATATCTGTTTTCATCTAATTTATTCCTTAACTTACAAGCCAACATTTGACAGCTTGAGCACACCCTTTTATAATAGTTGATGTTCTTCCATTTATACTTTTAACAAGTATATTTTTGTCAAAATATAACATGTCTTATTTCATAATGATATAGGCCTACTTTGCTGCACTGGCCCTTTCCTTCCTGTGAAGTACAGCCATTTCTTGAAACTGATTAGTGAAAAGAATACTTTTTGCACATCATTTTGAAACTTTGTATTTCCACTCATTAAATAAGGAAGAACATAACATGTAGAAAAAGACAATATCCCTGCATTATAATCAGTGGGTTCCCTCTCCAAATTGATGCTGTGTGTGACTGGAATATTACAAGTACATTGTATAATCTGCTCACAGCAATGCTATTGCAAGTGCACAAGTATACACTTGTCCTCATGTACATGTACATCAAGTTTCCACACAAGAGCATACAGGTAGGAAGTATAACAAAAAATGTACATACACAGACCGTAGTCTTCCTACGGTACCGATCTACTGCATCCCCCCTGTAAGTCATCTTGATATTCTTTAACGATAAACTCTTCATTTCTGCTACTGTAATACTGCATGATAGCTTCATGCATGTACTTTCTTCATGTCATGGCATGCTAGATGCTAGATTGATAAAAAACAACAACAACCCCCCCTCAAAGTTAGTAGAAAAGCAGTATCAGCCTCTAATGGTTAACAGAGTACATCATTCGTAAGGTCCATAAAGTAAAATTGCATTACAGCGCACACTGCATTTTCAGTCATATATCAAGTATGAATACAAAAAACACATCCACTGACCTCTAGATGCACATACATTGCACATTGTAGATACAGTGCGCAATGTTTATTTAGCACAGTTGTCTAATGGAAAAAGTCTACAAGTAAGACTTAATGCAAAGTGGAAACTACTTGTATACATTCACATATTTTTTTTGTTGGTATATTCACTTACACACGAACTCAATTTGTAATGCTCAAACTACAAAATTATGTGACGTAGGCCCGACATGCCGACTCTGACTATGACTATCTACATGTGATATGAAACAAGCAAGATTCCATATTTTTTCATCATGTGAAGAGCCACTATACAACTACACTTCCTACAAAATTAGTCAGTCAATAATGTTTTAAGAACTAGGGAGGAAGACAGACATTACTAGAATCTTCTATTTGGCAAACATTCAAATCATTAAGTGAGCATCTTTCTTTCACAGACATTTACAGTCCATCTCCAAGAAGAACATACCTCCCAGAAATGATCACAGAGCACTGGACCAGCATGTACACAAAATTCTGATTCTAAAAGTATGGCTTTTGGCTTGTGGGCAAAGAAGAAATAGCTACTACATTGTGCTGTACAAGGTATTCTTTCTTTTCAATGAGAGCTGGTGAAATCTTCCCTTTCTGGGGAATATGTTGTCTTTTCCAAATTAAAAAACCTAATGAGAATTTCAGTAATCTTGAGTAAAGTACATAGTAATTACTATGGCTTTCCTCAATGGGGTATGGTTGCATTTACTGGCTTTTATAAACACATCATTTCAAGCATACATTGACAAAGATTCATAAAGACCTCTAATACTTTATGTGCAGTGGCCTTTATAACCTTTACACAAGATGGTTAAAACAGCAAATATTGGCGAGTTCTACAACACAACAAACCTTTGAAAGCTTCAGGCTTTTCACAGTAATCATACACAAGTAGTGCTGAAGTGGTACTCTGAGAAGTCAGCCCACATAGGGTATGATTCCTTCATTACTCCCAACATGATCACAAGAGCAAAGCAGACTGAACTGTAAAAATTCATGACATGTAAATATTTGCAGGCCTCCACTATTAAACACGCAAAAAGCACAAAACAAGCTCCAGGCACTGGAAAAAAAAAAAGAAATCTGACTTAAAGACAACAGGAGTGGACAGAGTGGAAGCTTGAAACACTTTACCAGGCATGATTTACAAATCTTTGTTTGTCCAGTTGATGTAATTACACCATGTAGATATGACTCATCTGTCAAGATATAGGATTCATGAAAGCTTGGCAGATTCGGCTATGGTGTATATGAAGAGTTTGTTTGCAAAAACCGATAAGTCCATTTTTGAAGATTTTGAAGTACGGTCTCTGTCATAGAGTACAAAATATTACCTTTTAAATGATATATTGGTTACTACATATAAAGGTACATTTTTGAAGTTATGGTCAAAAGAAGCAAACATTTTCTTATTATTCTCTTGACTTTTCTTGACCTTTAATCGCAAATATCTCCATTTGGCAAATATGGACTTATTGGTTTTTGCGAACAAACTCTTCATATGCTTAGTAACAATTGAATACATTGTATTATTTCTCAGGACTACAATTTGTAAACCTGCTTTTCCCCTATGCCCAGAGTGCTTATTGCCTTGCAAAGTACAGCAGGGTTTAGTTTTACTTTTTTAAAACTGTTTTTGTTTAAATTGTTTTCTGTTTTTGTTTCATCTTGTAACAAACAATACGTATTTAATTTTTCTTTTGCCTCAAGATAAAATAAAAAGCAAACTCTTAAAGAAAAATTGACATCCTTTCATTACAAACACACACACACAAATAATCACATGACATGAACGATGGTTGCTAGTATTACAGTGAGCATACACTGTAGCTTTCCCTCAAATGAGCCATTATACAGGCTGTTTTTCAGTCTGTCAGTCAGTTACAGTCAATTACAATGTAATTGGTCACTGCAGTCAGTCACTCTACTATATACAGTAAATATTTGATGAATGGATACATCTCACCGCACTTTGGACCTAATCTCATGAAACAGTTCAAACTAACACAGTGTGACAAGTACATTGTTCCACCTTCACCCTAATTAAGAGTTTTCACACTTACAGAGAACCCTTTTGTATTATCAAATCTTGTTTTTCAATTTAACCCTATTTCTGTCACATATGCCATAGCCAGACTGCTCAGACATTTTGCAGTGCGCAGACACAAGATTGTTGATGGCCATTTCTGATTATTATTATTAGCATTACTGTGCCATGTTATACATCATTTAAAAGCTTACGGTCTAAACTTTCATATTACATAATAATCTGAGTGAGGGCGCCCCTTAAATTTAAAGTAGGACGCCCTCTTATGTCATATAAATATCATTGCAGACTTACTTCTACATGTTACCAACTCATTTTTTCACACGACATGCTCTTGCATCACAAAAAGGTCTCACTGATGTTGCAGAGAATTTATTCAGCTTTCAGATGATATGATTTTTTTCATCAATAGCATCAGTACTTTTCATTTTATGAACAAAAGTCTGTGGCAATTACAAACTAGATTTCACACATTTTGTGTAATTTCTGATTTGTGAATGAAGTTGGCCTGAAAGTAGATAAAGCATGTTTGTATCTTGTCAAGCTGAAACTATAAATTGAATTGTGCTTTTTATTTCAAATCTAGATTAATCTTGTCCTATGATATTGCCACAATTATAAGATAATCTAAGGATAAAAACTGTCCATTGAAAATATTCAGACTTCGGAGTGTCCATTCCAGTTGATCATAGTTTACGACTCTCTGCACTCTCCTCATTGAAACAGAAGGAACTATCACAGCAGTCATTTTTCTTTATGATAAACCTGCACTGATTTTGAAACTAATAAAAAACACAGTTCTCAGAGGAAAAGTCACAGGTCAAGCGCATGCAATGTATAAGACTACTGTACACAGATTTATGTGTGATGAAACCCTTCAACCAAAAAAAAGTTTGATTTTATAATTTTGTATTTATTCTGTGGAAACATGGACTGTCCCCTCTACTTAAATAAAGACATTGTAGAACACTACTCTGTAGGAGAAAAATTATAAGATCACTTAATATTACGATTCCTTTAGAATGATGCAAAAGGACTATTTCTTTTTTTTTTTTCATGGATAACCCCACCTGCCCATGCTTATGCCAAACTGTATCTCTTTAAATAACAACTTATGACACAGACTGCTGCTTACAAACAACCAAAAGCACAATCATACACTAGGGCCCCACTTTATCAAAAGATATTACCGATTACAAATTTCCTTACCACGTAGGATGCCATACAATTTTTGTAGACTTACGATAGAAATCAACTATCAAAATCAATTACAACTCTCTACAAAACAGGGCCCAGAAACAACATACTTCCTCTTGCAGAAATTCTTGCACATTTTGCTTCATACATGTACTGATTTCAAGGATACAAATGTGAGTGCAATAAAGAAGAAGAAGACAAAAAAGAGACAGACCACTGTAAACCCTAAGCCATACCTTTAAGAGCTCTAGCCACATAAGTTTGTTAATTGGCCACAATTAATGCAAACTCACTACTCACATATCCTTTTTTCTCAGACCTACAGATGTATGCGAACATGACAGTTATACACACACATCATTTGCTTCTTCCCTCCCTTATTATACTCCTCTCTCACCTTTTACAAACATAAACTTCTGTGAGCAAATGCAAACAAAATTAAACAAGTTTTCATCCATTAAACCAAGAACATGCATAAATCTTCACACACAAAATATTACATCCACATCCAAAGAACTTGTCACTTGTAGGATATATGCCAAGGGATATTCTGAACTGTAAGCACATAACAGTTATTCACAATGGTGATCCTCCCTGCAAATTTGCACAACCCTTCAAGCCATTGAAGAAAAAAAATGAGGATTTGCCAAGTATTCATTCTCATAATTTCCTTGCTGGCACACACTTCTTTGAAAAGCTGCATTACTCATGTGATGTATTATCTTGGAAAAGGAACTCATTCAGGCAATTTGTGGTCGGTTAGTCACATTGGAAAACTGCTGGTTAGTTTTCTTTTTTCCTGTTTCTATGCCTCTTCATACATGAATAACACTATCAGTAAATTGAGGAAGGGGTGCAATTGTTGTTAAATATCATGTATACTAGCAGTGATGCTTATATTTCTTGAACTGGTATAGCCTTAAATTTTTCAGCTTCTTCAACAACAGGAACGGCAATGATACAATTTGGTATGCATTCTTGCTCACAACCAGTCTTTGGAATAGAGAACTGTAGCCAGGGTCACACTGAGTAAAACTTCTTGAAGTTTTGCCAAGGTTAACACAAAGTTAGATATTAGAAAAAAATTTATTGATAAAATGCAAAATTTCTAACATAATCTATCCTGTTAAACCAAATGGTTGTGTATAGGCCCATATTCATGACAGTTATTTATTTATAGTCATATGACATACATTGTACATTGTATATCATACATAATATGCATTAAGATACAAAAGGTAACAGAATGTATTAAATGACTTTTACTTGATATTTCAAGGGCTGTAACTTTGTGAGGATTTGCATTCAAGAGTCCCCAACATATTCTCTGATATTTCAGTTCATTAACAGACAACAAAAATTGATTGTGATATTTCAGTCAAGACTTCTTATCTTCAAAATATAACTAAATAAGCATCACTGTGTATATTAAAGAAAATGTTTTAATAGAAAAGAGGTAACCTGCCAATCAATCTTAATGACCTATTTGTCTCAATACATCCATTTAAATATCTCTTTTCTTGCCATTCAATTTCTCGACATTAACAGGACATGTTAACAACCAATACATATTGTACGCTCAGCTAATTCATGACACGCTGAATAATAATATTTCTTTCATTTCAACTCAGATCAGCATGCATGGCATTCCCACTTCAGTGTGGCAAAGGCATTTCTGCCCACCAAAATGAGAACCCTTGGCCCTACATTTGCCCAATACAAATTAAATTTGCACTGCTGAAAGGGCAATCAGATGGTATTACATGAGAGAAGTTTGGTCTGCTTACATGTTGGGTGTAGCAGAACACCCTTATTGAGTTTATCTTACTCAAGACAGGTGATGTAGCCATTCAAACTGAAAGTGAAGCAGATAGTGCGCCAAAGAGTGCATTCCTCACTTCTGGAATATGCATTAGCAACATCTACTCAGACAAGATACAGGAGTAATGGGGCGCATGCTGTACGTGACATAATACATGTGTGTCTTCAAGTTCCCAAGCACTCTCTGAAGAGGAGTTCTCAGAAACATTATCAGAAGGAATACTGCAAAACAATTTTGCCTTCTGCTTTTGCTTTGAAGACTAGATATAATGAAATAAATTCATCATTTGATAAATGTATTGTATGATGCAAGATTAGATTCAGACCACAAGACAGCCCTCAGTTTAAAACTAAAATTCCATTTTCATTACATGCTTCAATATTATGAAAGACATTCAGAAATTTGTGAATGCAACAGTAGAAGAAAAAAAATAGGAAGTTTTGCTCAATATTAGTATTTTAAGAAAACTCTCAAACAATGGGTGTAAATACCAGACAACTACACACGAGCTTACTTTTTGAAATGGCACAAACCATCAAAACTAAATTGTGAGTGATTAACACCATTGAAATGCCAATACTGTGTGGGTCATGGCTACCATATCTGTGAACACAGGTGATATTTACAACATATACTTACACACTTCCTGTTCAACTCATTTTATTACCTTATCCAGCATGACACCTTCTGTGGTCTTTGTACACACAAATGATGGCAATAATAGCCCACATGACTTACAAGACAAACATCCTGCTAGCCTATCAATGCATAGTCTGTATTCACAGGACATCAACACTTTGCCAAAAATCAAATGACTGACAAGATTTTAACAGCATAATTGTTTATAACACATCACTTAATTAGCAATACAACATTTTCTAAAAGTCAGCTATCTTTATGCAAAAATATCATTGATTTTTCAAGTTACATTCATAACCTCAGTTATCAGAAGTACCATCTACATATCATGCACCAAGGTTTACAAATTGTGATTCTTGAATTTTGCTAAAGATAGCAATTTCTTTCTTAAAGGTGAGCAAATATCAAAGTCCACTCATGTCGGTCAAAAAGTTCGACACTGCTGTTGGCAGACAAACAATGTAACTCCCTGACTGTGAAAACAGTGTCATCTGGAGTTTATGAAGCCACATACCAAATGCTATTAAAAAAAAGAAAAGAAAAAAAAAAGAAAATGAATAATTAAGAACATCATATGGCATCCATCCATCCATCTAATGCCTGCAAAGCCATCACTTCAACTTCTTTTTCATAAGACTGATTTTCTTTGATGAAATATGCACATTGCATGTAAATAATTATGTAAAGGAGGGTACATCACACTAAGGAACAAGTCATACGTACAAATTTTGTAATACATGAATATTTCTCAAGAGCCAAAATACTTTTGTTGTAATTTCTCTAGAATGGCTTATCTACAGTAAATCTACTTTCCTTATATGATGTGCCCTAATGATTTTTATCAAAGCACAAAAAAAAATCTAAAGTTGAATTGAAACATGTATACAGAGGAGCATGCATATTAGTGTTTCTATGCTATTTATAACTAACAAGTTACACTGTACATCCAGTAAATTTTCATGTGTACTAGCAAAACAGGAAAAAGAACAGAAGATGAGACCATTTCTTATATCCAAAATATGCATATTTTTCTCTCCCCCCCCCCCCCCCTCTTCATGACATACCTGTTTGGCAAACTCAAATTGTCTTGACATAATGAAATTACAATGATCAATCAATATTTCCACTTTAAGAATAGTTTGGAGTTTGAAAGAACTTTGTTTGAATCAAGGCAGCACCTGAACATACTGTATGTAAAATGTTCCTGCAAAACAAAACAACAAAAATCAGTCACATTACGAGTTTTTCTACTTCATGGAGCATCAGTAGTATTGAGAGAACCCACATCATCACAAACAGAGCAATACAAGATTCATTAGTATACATTTATACAGCAATAGGCAAAATACCAATTCTCTACACAGGCAACTTTCTTTCCCTTTAACTTGCCCACAAGTGATTTTTATCTGTCCTGGGCAAGCAGGCATGAGGACCCTATGTAAACTTATGCCACTCTTCCTATCTAAAGCATCTACGAGAAAACCATACATTCTAGATTGACTACATGCATTCTTTTGTTTGCTTGTTTTTTCATTCAAATGGAGCATTACTACCTTTGTGTCAACACTGAAAGTGACAGGTAATAGCACTGATACATTGGAATCTGTCACGAATGTGTGCTGGCTCGAACGGAATGAGCAAAGCTAAAACTTACTGCAATTCTCACTGCACAACTTGCATTTATAATCAACGTCTTTTTAGACTGCAGGGGACAGTGAATCATCATCAACTCGTTATTGTTAAGAAGCCACCACATTTCATTTGTGAACAAAAAAAGCATCAAATTCCCAATGCGAATACTGTTAGTTGTGTATACTTTGTGGGTAAACAGTTAACTATTCTACAGCTACGCTACTGAATTGCCTTCTGCCCTCCATGAGGTGCTGCTACAAGCTAGCATGGATAACTCAAGTCTGCCATGAGAGGAGAGGACAAGTGTAGAGATGATGATACCGCAGCGCTGCCAGTGCAGCATCCAGTGCAGCATCCAGTGACAGATCAATATCACTGTCATATGAAAAAAAAAAGAAACACAACTGCACATCCTCACATTTTCTAAACCCTCTCTTTATCTCATCAAAGACAAAACCGTGTGGATAATCACACATGAAGGAAACCTTACTCACATATCTGTTGGGTAAGCAGCAGCAGCAATCCAGCAATTAATATATTATATCCAATATTCAGTCCTCCACACACACATATAATCATCAACAATGCATGGTGCTTCTTAAACCGGCGAAACGCAGCACAGCTCTCCAAGCTACGCCGTCAGCTGAGCGTAGTGGCTTGTACCACAATGCATTACAGCTCTTGCATGCACACAGGCTGCCAGAGTAAGGTTAGTCTGCCCTTATCAGACCCCTTTGAAAATCACCAAAGACACGGACACAAATTGGAGTATCATATAGGCCTAAATAATCCTACATATAAGTTATGCCAAGACACTGGCTTCTCCTGTCAGAATTTGGAGATGATACTGTGTCTACAGTCCCACTAGTGAGATACAATGTATAGTTGTGTCTGTCTTTTACACATGAGCCTGGCCATGGGGGTACACACATGAACTACTTAAATCAAATTAACAAAGTTTATACCTCTTACACAACTATGCAGATTTATGCATACTACATGTACATTGTAGACTATATGGGAGTGGTAGCGTGTGTTTACAAGCTTCCTCAGAGGAGAGTATCAGCTCATCCAGTTGCCATTGAAAATTAGCTCTACATCAACGCACATCCCGAAAGTGAAAAGCAATCAGGGTATTTTACTTCCTTTTACTACAGGATGATGGCATGTTACGCGAAGATACTCACAAGCACACACACACACTCACACACACAGAACAGATCTAAATGCCTGGTATTTAGGGCAGACACAATATCAATATCACTCATGCTGAACTTCTATGGCTTTTAAAGGACAAGTTCACCTTCATAGACATGTGGGTTGAGTGAATGCAGCAATATTAGTGGAACACATCAATGACAGTTTGAGGAAAATCGGACAGTCCGTTCAAAAGTTATGCATTTTTTAAGTTTCTGCTCAGTCACGGCTGGATGAGAAGACTACTATAGCTTGTGATGTCATATGAGTACAACTATATAAAGAAAGTATAAAGAAAATTAAAGATATTCTCACTTTTCTCACATAATAAAAGAACAATCGACTTCTCTCTTTCAGAAGTCAGGGGGAATAATATTACCCCTAACATAAGTCAGTAACAAGTCGAGGAAATGTGCACTTTATTCAAAAAGTCAAGTTTTGTGAAATTCTCTTTTTATTTTCCTTATATCGTTGTACGCATGTGACATCATACACTGTAGTAGTCTTCTCCTCCAGCAGTGATTGCACAGATATTTTAAAAATTCATAACTTTTGAACGGATGGTAGGATTTTCCCCAAACTTTCACTGATGTGTTCTACTAACATTGTTGCCTTCACTCAATCCACATGTTCATGAAGGTGAACTTGTCCTTTAAGGGCTTTTTACACTTCCCGTACCAACGGTGGGGCTAAGGGGGGGTCTTAGCCCCACCATTGGTACCAGACTTTCCTTAGCCCACTTTCTGTTTCCCACTCGTTTTTGCCAAAGTGGGCTAGCCCCACCGATAGTCCCTTACTATCTGGCCTTGCAAAATAGCAGGGTTAGCACCGCAATTAAGGTGCTAACCCCGCAATTGCAGTGCCAAGCAAACGAGTGTAAACAGAACACAAAAATAATCCGGGGCTAAGCGACGGAGACGAAGTCCGACCCCACTGACCAATCAGAAACAAAATAATCAAGTGCTACCGGTGCGTGCGTGTATGTGTACAGTGCACAGCGTAATCATGAATATGCATGTGGTTTGGAAAGTACCAGACTATATACGAGTGTAAAAAGGTCAATTTTCTCCTTAGCCCCGGACAAGAGCTTAGTACGGGACTTATTGGCGAGTGTAAAAAGCTGAAAGAATTGGTACGGGACTAACGATAGTCCTGGGTCAGAGAAAGTACGGGGTTAAGAAACACAAGTGTAAAAAGGGCTTTAGTGAATCAGGGGCAGAAACACAAGTGTAAAAAGGGCTTTAGTGAATCAGGGGCAGAAACACATATTTGTGTTCAGGCCTCTGCCAATTTGCCCCCCACCCCCATTTCTTGGAGGGTTTTTAGCCCACAAAAAGTCTATCAGTCACCCTACTCGTAGAAATCCTACTCTTTAATTCTATATGAAACCTCATAACATGTTCTGTGATCTTCAAGCTACTAATGAGAGATAGAAAGAGACTACCATTGGCTTGATACACAGAGCACTGAAATTTGCCTTTTTTTTTTTTTTGTTCAAGTGCAATCAAGCCCCAGTCTCATATCTTCATCAATAGATCAACTACTGCAAAAATGATATATTCGCGGCATGAAGTCTTCGCAAATTGGAGTCAAAAGCCTTTTTTCGCAGCATGAAATTTCTGCAAAATGCCGTTGGTATTCAGTGCACATAGTGTAGACAAGAACTTTTAAATGCATTTTAATTTTGTGAATCTTGTCTCTTACGAAATTCACAAAATTGAAATGCATATAAATGCACATTCCTTGTTTTACAGTAATCATTATTATCACATGCTATTGAGCCAGATGAAAGTTGTGAGGACATCAGCTCACTCAATTGCTCATTCAAAGCAACTATTTTGCAAAAATTTGTGAAACTTCACAATTTTGTAACTTTCTTTAATTTTTATTTGATTTTGTTCAAATTTTCATTCTTGTGCTTGTAAAATTGTATTGTTTCTTTTTAGACAAACCTTTAACTTGTTCAGAATTCTGTTACAGTATAACTACAACACCAAATTTTTAATACTTGGTAATCTGAAATGTTAGTGAGCTATTTAGTGCTCATTCAACAGACACCTCCTCACAAGAGTCACTGTTGCCTTGCGATTGTGACTTTTTCTTTTTTATACCAAAATACCTGATAGAACTTTTTATCTGTTCTCTGCTTGTTTAGTTTATAATCTAATGATCTTATAATCTTGTAAAGTTTATAATCTAACGATACTTTAAAACAAACCACACATTTCTTACAGGCTCTGCTTCTGATTTAACTGACTGAGGATGATCTCTTCACTCATGAGTGTGGAATGCCATTCATTTGGCATTTTCTCTTCAAAGAGCAAACTCCTTCTTTTCAACTCATGACATATAAAGGGTCTTGTTTTTCAAACATAATCAAAAGCAGGAAAACCATACCAATGTCTCTGTACAGTCAGTACTTGGTTTTTCTGTGAACTGAGCAGAAGACTGCACTATGCAAGAGATCGGAATATTACATTTTTACAAAAATTACCAAGGAAGGACTAAGAGTCTTGAGGAGAGTCTAAAACACTGATCAAAGACAATGCAAAATTGAAGAAGAGTGTTGGAATGAGTACGGATTGGTCACCGGGGAGATGGGCCAATTAATAAGATGCTGATACCTGTCACAGGATCCATACATTATTGTCATGTCTGTAAGTTCACATGGGACTGTTACATTGTGTATAGTAAAAACAATACTGTATACTCAGAATATTTTGAGAGGTTTTTATTTTCACAAATTTTGCAAGTCAGGTGCTTATAGTTGTGAATTTAAAGACTTTATATGCTTCCCATACCTTTTGGAATGCCACATGAGAAAAAGCTTTTGAATGAAAATGTTGTATGTTAATGCAACAGATTAGGCATAATTTTAATGAAAAAAAATATTTGTTCTTACATATGCATGTAGTATTATCTCACTAGACAAGAGCTGTATCGTGCATGTACAGATCAATAGCAGTTACACTGATATTGGTCATATAGTGTACAATGAAAAGGTATGAAAGTTAAAAAATTTTTTTTAATTTTCATGAAACACTGACATCAGAAATAACTACTAAACCAAATTAGAGTAATTGTTGCCGTCATCACCTCTCATCTGTCCTGGGGTCATATGAACAATTTTGAGTACTGGCTTCAAGTCACATACCCTTTGCATACTGTACTTGTCCATGCAAAGTTATCAAAAATCAAAATGACACAAAAGAGGCTAAGGAAAAGACTATGCACAGGTTGGCATGGCAGTCACCGTCTGTATGTAAATTTCACACAGCTGAGGTCCATAAATCATACAGGCAATTTGATTTTGTGTTGTATACTTAAATTGGAACTGCTGGTATACAAATAGCCATTAAGAAGTGTTAATCTTCATGACCATTTAACAGCTAGTAGCTGCAGTTTCAGCCGCTACTTCTTAACAATCTCTGAATTCCTACTTATCAACCATATGATAAATAATGCATAAAAGCATTGCATAAAATTCGTCACAGGGTTTTAAAGAAGATGAAAATGTAAAAAGTTTACACGTGACATACTATAGACAATGGATGATGAGTTATCACGATAGCTCACTTGAGCCTTTGGCTAAGGTGAGTTAAAAATGCTAACTATGAAAGCCTTTATTTTTTTCATGTCAGCAGATTTCACACATTATGTAGGCCTATATATTATACGTATGGGCCGTGACGCGAGAAAAGGGCCCTTAGGGCATTATATACCGAAAATGAGTTTTCACCTTCATATTGCAGAAGAAACTCTGACGTATTTGGATATGCAAACCTTTGTCTGAAATTCTATTCCTAAATGCTTTAATTACGACATTCAAAACAGCATGTTTTGTCCAAAATCCTGTCACTTTTTTATGCGTCTATGCATTTCCGCGTAGTTAGCTAGTTGATCTTTTTTGCGCGTATTGCTTTGTTAAACTTCCGCGCCGTTTTCTGGCGTTTGCGCACAGCGGCGCTAAGGGCCCTTTTCTCGCGTCACGGCCCATATATATATTTTTTTTTTTTTTTTTTTTTTTTCCCATTCTACTATTGCACAAACATGCTTCAATCATTCTAATGGGATCATATACACTAGCAGGGGCGGATCCAGGAATTTCGTAAAGGGAAGGCGCCTTTATAGAATTAAAGGGAATGCATGCCCCTCATTTTTTTTTCTTTTCATTTCTTTTGTTTTAACAAAAAATAAAGGGGGGCGCACCGGGTGCGCCCCCCTGTGGATCCACCACTGACTAGACTTGAAAGTGTAATGTGGTTGGTACATTCAAATTATGTGTATAGTTAATCATTCCAACACCTAAATGTATTTTCCATGTGACAAATATATTTCATCTCGGAGTCTGGACAGGCCCCAACTGAGCATTAACATTCTCTGCTACAAAAAGCATTAAATGAGAGGCACATCTAGAGAATGATGTAACAGACTGCAAAATACTTGATAATGTCTTTCTTACTCTGAACAGACATGGCATTTCAGTGCTCAGTGGAAATGGGAAGACATGTAGCAGCATGGGGATTCATGGGTGGCCTACTGTGTATTCCATAAATTTAGTGAGTCCATTTTTTTTTTTTTTTTGCGAATCTGGACTTCCTGACAATTTCGCGAATGGTTAAATTTGCAAATCTGGATTACAGTACTGAAAGGAGAAATGTACGCATGCACGTCACATTCATGTCGAGTTATTATTTTTGCATATTTTTAAACTTGCGGATAGCACCCAACTCATGAATTTGTGAAAGTAAAAACCTCACGAAATATTCAGCATAAATTAAAAAATTTGTGATTTTGATAATGCCCTTCTTGATCAAAACGGACATGGCATTACAGTGCACACTGGAAACAGGGTTTCTGGAAACAGTAGCATGGGGATTCATGGGTGGCATACAGTAGTTGTAATTCATTCGCTGCCCACTGGGGTACATGTACATTTGAAACCCACTGATAGCGCCAAGCAGTGATTCATGTACGCTTTAAAATATATGCCCATATTGGTAACGGTTGATTCCAGTCGAGATTCATCAGTTGTATTTGTACTTACACAGACATTAGTGCTATAAAGATATTTAACACAGTTCGTTAAGGAGATTCTTGAACATATCCAAGCTGGGTCAGCCTTCTCACTTCATGGTATCCTCATGCTATACCAGGTAAATTACATGTAACTCTCCAAGCACTGACTTTGAGAAAGGCCTCTACATGTATGTATGTCTTAACTGGAATCATGCCCGTCTTTCATAAGACTCTGGGTCTGTGAAAACACTTTGACTCACTTGCTCGAAGTTCATTGAAAGTAATGTTTCTCATTAGCGATGACATTTGGCTCCCCGGTCCAGGTGAAACGATTTAAACTCCTCAAGTACATCTTGTACATTGCATCGCTGTCCAACTATGTGCAACATCCTGGAGGCCTACATGCCATGAAGGGCCCACAATGGGTTGATGCAATCCTTTTGGGTTTAAAGACTCAACAGACAATTGATCCACACAAGAACCATCAAAATGAAGAAAACAAGGAACAGACTAGTGAATAGTGTACAAATAATGTTTATGAATGCAATGGACAGAATATTTCACATGGTGAAAAATAAAATGATCCATCCAAAGAAGGGCAGTCGAGTTGAATGGATCAATAATTTCATCTTTCCCCGAATGAAATAATCTGTCCATTGCCTATGTAAGAAAAAAAAAAATGTATCATTATCTTCCTATACTATAATACTCGAAGTTGTTGTTGTTGTCGCGGCCTTATGTATTTCCTGTTTTATTTCGGCGTTGCTGGTTTCTCTATCTCCTCCCGAGCCGTCGGCTCCGGGCAGTTGCGACCGGTGCCGTCGGCCGCAGGAGAGTATCCTACATCGAATGGCGCGGGTTTCGTCCCCTCTCCGCCTCCGTGTCGACGTCGAGGACGAAAAAGAAAAATTAATTAGCTACATGCATAATGCATTTTTGTGCGTGACGAAAGAGCCGAGCGTTTCAATATTCACGGAACCTGCGCTGGCCTCCTGCTTTCTCGATCTTCCATCTTTTAGTTTGCAGAGACACTGGGGGATACTAAAGATGGTGCAGCGAAATCTCTGACATCTTCCGGCGGGCGTTTTTTTTAAAGACGGCACAGATTGGGGCATGGCGCGTGTTAAACCTATGGGAAAAACGTTGGGTTAGGGTTTTTGGTTAGGGTTAGGGTTAGGGTTGGGGTTAGGATTAGGGTTAGGGTTAGGGTTAGGGTTTGATGGTTATGGTTAGGATTAGGATTAGGGTTAGGTTTAGGGATAGGGTCCCCGATAAATTTTTAGTTTCCCCAATCTGTGCCGTCTAAAAAAAACACGCTTCCGGCGGACGCGCACGCACACACACAATGTACCTCGCAGAACTCTATACACACTCTACACTGTGTGCATATAGTTCTGTGATGTACCTTTGCCTCCGCCTGTTACGTGTACTGAATGTATTGACGATGGTTACACGAATCTGTGTGTGCGTGATTATGGACTACAAGGGCATTTACGCACAGTTCGCCATTATTGGCGTCCCCAAATGAAAACAACGAACGTTGGTTATGTAATTGTATTTTGCACAACTGCAGAATACTATATGCAGCTCAGGTACGTCATTTAGTTTGCTCGCCGTTTGCTCTCAAGTCCGATGTCATTGTACGCAGACTGTTTAGGACGCGGCTAAATATATTTGCCGATCGTACCCTTACATATCAGATTACACGCGCAGCTGTGTCCATTCGTTTACTGCAGAGCTGCTGTAATCATACATATTCATAAGATGAGCGGACGTAGAGGAAAACCTCGCTTTGCCGACCGCCTATTTTTAAAATTGCAAGTGGAAATAGAATGTGTGGTTCTATGGTCTATCAAACCAAGTTTTGGTGACAAAAAAAAAAGAGGGAGCAAATGAAGACGAATGCAGTGATGTATATATTCTTCTTTCTTCCATAACATGGGAAAAATATTAAAGAAAAAAAATACGAGGTCGTGAGAACCTACTCACACGGGTGCCTATTAAACCTGATGACTATGATCTCCCCCTCCCCAAATAATAACAATGATGATGATGATAATAATAATAATAATAATAATGATAAGGATAATGATAATAATGATATAATGATAATAATAGGAGCAATAATTGTAGGCCTAATATTAATTATGATAATGTACAATCTGAAGCAGATGTAGTTCTATATTAATATGGTATATCAAGCCAAGTTTTGGTGATTAAAAACAAAAAGGAGGGAGCAAAATTATGAAGATATATTTTATTTTTCTCTCATAACGTGGGGAAAAGAAACATGAAAAAAAAACCACAAAACAAACCGAGGCCTTTGAGACCAGCCGTGGATTCCCGCGGGTGCCCGCGTGGATGCAAGAGCAGGGGGTAATCTTCCCGTTTCGACGGGAACAACCTGTGGGCAGAACTTTCGGGGAATCTCATTTGCGTTTTTGGTAATTTTTCCCTGAATGTTTTTGTTTTTTGCCCTGCGGAGGTGGAAGGTGTGTGTGCGTGAGGGGGGGGGGGGATGGGTGAGGGGCAACAAGACAACTGTTGGACTTCAACGGGTGCAAATAACCCCTCGAAACTCAAGTTCTATAATAAAAGCAAGTAGTGGCAGGAATGATCCCTACCAATGGACCGGATCGCCTGGCATATACTACAAAAATGTATTATAAAATTTCTGGGAAGGGTGGTCATTTAGAAGACGGCACAATTAACGAAAGAATGAGAAGACTTTTCTTTTTATTTCTTCAATAAAAATGTGCAAAATCGTATTATGAGAAAAAAAATTAAACCCCTCAGACCCGTGGATTTCCACGGGTGCTGCTAGTTTTAATATAACACCTCAGAATAGATTCTTATTTAGAAACAAAAGAGAATGTGCGGGATCTTAGATCAAGAGGGTGCTGAGCACTATACACTTTATGAAACAGGGCCCCCGGAAGATCAAAATGCAACTGGCCGCCAATTCAGTCTCAGCCCTAAAGTAACCACCCCTGGATCTGCTATAAACAACCCTGAAAATTTATTCACTAAAATATTTACTCAGAGCACTTTGGGTCCTTCAGAAGAAACTTTTTTATAAGATATTTGGAGGTTCTGGAGTCCCTTGGGTGTTGGGTGCCTTTTTGTACAAATAAGTATATTCTATCGTCCTTGAGATAATGCCTGCCAAGTTTGGTGACAAATTTGACCATATTTCCACAGCAAAAGGTTAAACTTCAGGGATGGGGAGGTATTTTGTTTCTAATGGGCATTACCACCCCCCCCCCCCCCATACAATGATCTTTAAACAATGAGATACTGTAAAACATGATATATTCGCGGCATGAAAATTTTGCGAATTGCAGGCGATGGCCTTTCTTGCAGCATGAAATTTTTGCGAATTGCAACTGGTATCCAATGCATATTGTGTAGGCAAGAATTTTCGCATGCATGTTAATTTTGTGAATGTCGGCACTCGCGAAATTCAAGAAATCAAAATGCACATGAACATTACTCGTTTTACAGTAGTGTTAACTTTGCTCCAAAATTGCTCCAAGCAAGCAGTCTTAGACTCCGTTTACAATGTGAGGCTCGGCCGTGGCCGAACCAGCCTTCATTTCAGTGTAAACGCGCAAAAGGCCAAATGCGGGGCCAAAATTGGCCGCGCATTTGGCCACGCTCTGGAGATTGTCTCGACCGCTGCTCAGCCACGGCCGAGCCCGGCCTTTTCTCAGTGTAAACACAAACTGGGCCAAATGCGCGGCAAACCCTCTGCTCGTACTTTTTCATTATTCAGGATATTAACCACCTCAACGTCGAAAACTAGTATAGTTTAAGGTAGTTTTGTCCAGCAAAGGATTTTTCCTCCGGCAAAGACCTTTGCCCGAACAGCGACTTCGTCGCCACGGAATCCAGTAGGCAAAGGGTCTGAAAACCAGACTATACCAAATTGCGTTTGTTTACAAGCAGAGAGCCACTAAGACAAAATATTGAAAGGTTTGAATTAAAAGCGTGGCAGAGCCCGGCAGTGTAAACGGACAAAATTGCGGGGCTCAGCCCCGCAATTGAGGCTGGGCTCGGCCGCAGCTCGGCCCAGCCCTGCACTGTAAATGGGGTCTTATAGAATTTACGTCAAAATGAAGATTAGGGGCAAACACATGTAATGGTGGACTGACATTACCAATGAAAATTTGTGGTTTTTTTTTCAACTGAATAGCCTGATATGGACCTAGAAAAAATAACAGCCCTTAAATTCTGTTGAACATTGTGTTTTATACCAAATGTTTCTAGATGTAGTAGTGAATGTAATAGGTGGACTGAACGAAATGCTACAAAATGTGGAACTGCCATGAACAAACTTGAAACTACAGTCACCAGTCTTCCTACTGATGGTACTGACTTGAATAGCTTATCACTTCTGGTTTAAGAGAAGATTGGGCACATTTGTGCAAATTATTAGATGCTATCACTCTACCTGCCAAATTTCGTGACAATCCATAATGGGGTTTTCAAGAAGAACCTCAAAAGTGAAAAGTTTAAGGACAATCACTGATGAATGATTGAATGATGGCAAGAGCTCACTTGAGTTTTTGCTCAGGTAAGCTTGAAATAAAAGGGAAGAAAGAATGTAAACATGGTTTTATCCATTCCTTCACTACAGCTTGATCTGGGAGGGAAAAGAAGGAGAACCTACAATTTGATTTGAACATAGATACTTTCCAATAAGGCACATCTATGTTTGCAATATAGATTATCTATCCTAAAAAGGATGTAGCAGAAGAAAAAGTTTGTGATAATTGTGCAATTTTATAGCAACTAGCACCAATTTCAAGCTAACCCTAATGAATAAAATATAAGTATTTCAGAGACAAGAGAGGTACATTGTATGTACAAGACTGGAAGGACATCTAACAACACAGTGTCTCAAAGATTGCAGTGTTTGGATGGCAGCAATGATAAAATCCATTCAGTCTTGTTCAAGAAATTTTATTCTCTAATCCTTTTGTACAAACTACTCAGTCCAATAAATATCATAGAGATTTTGGCACGTGCAGCCATGAATAATAAATCACCATAATAAAAAGTGGCAAACAGCAGCACCTAAGGTGATGCGCGTAAATTACTCTGCCAGCATTTCACAGCTAAGTTGAACTTCAAATCAGTCATTGTCAGCGTTTCTGGACAGTTTAACCTTTTCACTGCCACATTTTGTAAAGTAATTATCCATGTACACGAAAGAATGCAATTAGTATTCAGAACATACTTCATACACACACATACAGAGCATTTGTACGTGTGTTGGAGCAGGTAAAATAGTTTTCAGATTTTTGTTCCCATATCATGATTTCTTGAACATTAAAAAAAAAAAGACAATAAAATAAGCAGAATGGAAATGAAGTCTCAGATTACAATAAATACTGTAGGAAAAAAACAATAACTGTAGGCTGAGTGAATGAAAAATCAGTGACATTTGGTTTGTCTTCTTTTTGTTCATCTGAAAGAAAATTTATGAGATGGAAACTCTATTTCTTGTTACTGTATATCATATGGTTTCCTTCTAACATTCATCAAGTAAAATCATTGAATCTAATCATGTTGTGATTGCTGAGTTCAATTGTTGGAAAAGCATAGTTTTGCTAATTACACAATCAATAAGGAGCACACAAAAGAGTAGAATAAAGATCAATAGCGCAGTTACAAATGTAGAATAGATTCCATCTTGCCTTATTATCCTGAAATCATATGCCTTGACATGACTGTCAAGAACTGCAATGTCAACACATTGTAAGAGTGACTTGTGAGATGCTTGGGGGTTTAATTATATTTGACAGCCTAGGCTCACATGGTTAATTGATATTTCTGGCACATCACCTTTGCATGGTTATTAACCACCCCTGGGAAAGATGCATACCAGGCATACATGCACCTCATGAAGCACATAACAACTATATCATAGAGAGAGACATAACAAATAGAGCAAAAACAGTGCTAGGTACATTGAAAGAAATTGCAGCTCGTACAATGCCTCAATTTTCTCCCTGCCCCTACTAAAGGTCAACATTACATCACCTCTGCAGAAGAAGTTTATCTAATAATAATGTTGTCTCAATGTTTAGTATGAGAGTGAGTATCACACTGGCTCAGTGACTAGATGGCGACTAATGGTGGCAACCTGGTTGTGACTTGAGCCTTGCTGGTCACAGAGACATCTCCTGGTCCTGGAGACTAGCCTGGTCTCCTGGTAGTCACAAGAGAATCGAACATGTAAAATTTTTGGGGAGACTTTTTCCAGTCTCTAACTCATCTTGGAGACGTCTCTGCAGCATCTCCTTAGTTGTGGGTGAGTTGCGGAGACTAATTTTGTCAGTGACATCTCCGCAACCTTGCAGAGACTCAGGGTGACCTACTGGCAATGATGTGGAGACGTTGCAGAGACATCTCCAAGACTGAGAAGACATCTTGGAGATGAGATTCAGCGGCAATGTCCCTGCAATTTGTGTGTGAATAGGTTGTCACCTTGTGTGGAGATGTCTAGGACATCACCAAGGAGTAGCCTTCTTGATGAGAACACAAGCCATTTCTTAATCTTAAGAGTTGCGACTGATTAGTTGTGGTTGTTACAGTGATGTCTGCGTCAGTGAGATAGGCCCCGTAATGGTAGTTGTTCAGTTAATTCATTATTGGCACATTCATATCCTTCAAAGTAACTTATACGTAGTAACTGCATCACTCTATCACCTGAAACCTGTTTCACAGAGAGTTGTGTGCAAGTGCAGACAGTCATTTGTAACTTGCAGAAGTCGCACTTAGTTTATGTGCAACTGATTTTAAGCAAATTGTATGCAGATGAGATAAATATTACTCTGTCAGTCAGGCATCCCGGTGTTACTGTGAATAGGAGATCAAGGAGATGTGCCAGAGCAGAAAGAACTGCACCAGCCGGAGTGTTTTTTTTTTTCTTCAGCACTGTAGTTGTAATGTGTGCTGCCAGCTAGAGTATTACCCCTTTTATACCGGGCGTTAACTCACTTCAGGTGCAGACCCTGAAGCGAGCTAACTCTTAGTATAAAAGGTCGAAAAATAGTTAGCCCGAGCTAAAGTTAGTCCGCTCTAGGGGGGTGGATCAGGTCAGCTTCAGGTCCGAGCTAACTTAAAGGACAAGTTCACCTTCATAAACATAAGGATTGAGAAAATGCAACAATATTAGTAGAACACATCAGTGAAAGTTTGAGGAAAATTGGACAATCGATGCAAAAGTTATGAATTTTTTAAATTTTTGTGTTGGAACCGCTGGATGAGGAGACTACTACAGCTTGTGAGTCATATGCGTACAACAGTATAAAGAAAATATAAAAGAAAATTCAACATATTTTCACTTTTTTCGCATAATAAAAGAGCAATTGACTTGCCTCTTTCTAAAGGCAGGGGGAATAATATTACCCATAACATTTATCGGTAACGAGTCAGGGGAATGTGTACTTTTTTCAAAAGATGGAATTTTGTGAAATTCTCTTTATATTTTCCTTATATTGTTGTACGCATGTGACATCTAAGTTATTCATACACTGCAGTAGTCTTCTCATCCAGCGGGTACTGCAAAAAAACTTCAAAAATTCATAACTTTTAAACGGATTGTCTGATTTTCCTCAAACTTTCAATGATGTGTTCTACTAATATTGCTACATTCTCTCAATCCCTATGTTTATGAAGGTGAACTTGTCCTTTCAGTATAAAAGGTACGCGAGTTTAGCTCGGGCTAAATTCACTGACCCGTGACCGGAAATTGTGTACAGTGCTTCTGGGTTGCCAATATGTACGTTTACTGCTGTACTGTTGCACCGGCACGCTGTGTATTACACATCGCATGCATTGATGAATTTAGTATTTTACGCTGTCACTGCTCGCTGTCAATGAACTCTTTGAACTAGCAAACGACATGATTAAATCCTGAGAACAAAAAAATAGACCGGCCCAATACGTACACCATATATTATATATATGCCGATGACTGGTTGAATTTCGCGAGTAACGTTTAACAACGGAACTGAATTCGTACTCGTAAGAAAGCATGAAAACTGTCATTGAATTTTCGCGCTCATGGGAAGAACAGCAGGCTGATGGAGGGGGGGAGGGGGGGGGGGGGCGATAGGTCTGGTCTCGCACGTAACCTTGGGTGGTCGAGAATGGCAGTACAAAATGACTTAGCCTGAGCTAGGGTTAGCTCGCTTCAGAAGCGAGCTAACAGTCTTTCCCAGTATAAAAGGGGTATCGTATATGATACAATCCATGCAGATTCAAGTCTTCCATGATCAAAATATCTGCCTACTACAAAGCTGTTGGTTGTTCTACGCACACATTTACAAGGACGATTAAGCCTTTTTTCATCAGTTTTCTACTGCTCCAGAGCCACAAAAAAAAGTAAACATGCATAAAAGAAATTGGATCGCGATGGTTCAGACTGGTTGAGTGCTAGTAGTTTACTGCTGCCTCATATGATTGTCAAGCGTGCTCACACTCACCCAAAATATTTTCCAGTCTAAAATACTTTATATGCAGCTGAGTTTCCAAAGTCCAGTAGAAGCTGAATATAAATTTGTGATTTGACACTTCATACACATTTCACTAATTGCTTCAATTGTAGTTCTGCTCTGCACACAAGCAGTTGGTATGGTCAAGGAGGTATAATGGCAGCGCAGTCCCACCTAGCCATGCGAAAATACACTGTCTATAGCGCCGTAGTTGTGTAGGTGGCACTGTGCTGCTGTGTATGTAGCATACCGTCCGCTTGTGTGCAGCACACAGGGCTTCAGTTCAAGGGATCAAGTTATAAATTCCAAATTACTAAGTGTCAAAACGGCAAATATCTCTTAACAGACCTCTGGAACTCAATAAAAGTAGTTTAAAATGTAGGTTGTGCAATACCTCGCAGAAGTTTGTATATGTTTGAAAATCATTACGAGGCTTTATACAATGGGTTCAAGAATGAAGCCAATTAAAAGCGCTGAAATGAGTCACACATGTGCTGTTGACTTTCTTACTAACATGCACAGCCGCCTAAAACGTGTGCAACAAAAAAGCAAAAAGAACGGCGTGTTATCCTATGCGACATTACAGAGAAAGCAGACCTGCTTGGTCACTAATGTAACAATGCCTACACTAGCAGTGCGCACTCAATCAGTTGTTACAAGCACATCGCGTGCTACTATATGCACTCTCAATCTCGTATAAACAACTTTTAGTTCGGGCCACTATGGCCTACCAGCCTACCGTGCCACCAGTGAGCTGTCGAGTGGATTCTAGTGACTTCACATACAGACTGTATACTGTACACCTCTGCTGAAATGCTCACAGCAAAAGCATGTAGAATCTACAATGTGTATACTGCTTGAATTGTATGCAGTTTATAAACATAAAACATCAAACTTTAACCTGTCCCATCATACTACCCAGTGTATCAGTACTGCTGAAATGCAAAGATTTTAGCCTACGTGAAAAAACCAATTGAACTGACTTGAAGAAAGGCTATGAAGCAGTTCCTGTGCAATCATGTAACATGAGCTGCTTTTTTCGATGGTGAAAGAAAGAAAAAAATTGAACAACAAAATACTGGATCTGGGTTTGTGAAATCCTGTCTCCAATCACATATGACTTCCTTGCTTAAACTCACTGAGACAGCTGTAAACAAATGAGTAGAGGTCTTAACCACTCATAAGAAAATGCTTCATCATTGTTTTTTAAAACACAATCATAGAGACTAGAAGACAGACGTAGCCATATGTTCTTGTTGAGTGATGGGGCATTGTGCTACAAACAGTAAGATCCTACAAGAGAGTCTCATAATGATGTTGATTGATATGGCTCTGCCTTGTGTTCCTCTTACTTCCACTAATTCAATGTGACAAGCCTTACATGTATCTGCAACTGCGTTTCAAATAAACAAACAACTATCAAAGAAATTGAATACAAACAACTATCAAAGAAATCTGCAAAGCCATTCGATGTTACAAAAGCCAACAGATCAGCGAAAATGTTAGCAAAGCTACCTGGTAGTATCTTGTTGAGAGAGATACAACCAATAGATACTGGTATTTCAAAGATGGAAACCTCACAACAGCAATCTTTGTCAGTATTTTATTTGTGTGTGTGTGTGTGTGTGTGTGCATGACTTTAGAACTCCTTGCCTGCTTTGACTGAGGTTCAGTAAAATTTCACATTTTCTCACAACCTCCCCCCCCCCCACACACAACCCATATCATCCTGTGTTCTCTATCAAACATCCAAAAAAAAAAAAAAGGTTGTTAAATTTCATTGCAGAGTAATTGCTCTTCCATACAAATCAAAATAAATTGTTCCCTCACCCTTTGATGTTCAACCTGTAACAATTCCATTGCTACATATTTCATGGCTCGATCTTTGTGAGCCTACAATACACTACAGTATCTGCGTTTGCTTAATTGTAGCCACACTATTGCTACATTTGATGTGTAGGATAATATTCACGATGGAAATTCATGACTGCAGCAAGCTATGGGTTAATCTAGCCATCCCGGACACACTGTCCACTTTGATTTCCTTGGCTGACGGCATCATCCAAATGCATTACTTCTATGCATATACAATGTGCATAAAGCTACGTTCTGCCCATGGGATACAAACACTTTGTACACTTTGTACATAAACATATGGTGTGTGGGCTAGAGAGTTTGCTCTCAGACCAATGTATGCTTGGCTTCACTGATCTCACAGCAATATCTTTATGGAGTATGAATATTTTTATAAACAATTTTAGTATCACTAAATCTGCCTATTAAAGTTCAAACACTCAGCACAAGATCAAGAACAATTTGCTGCTGTCTTCAATTTCCAGCTATTACACAATCAAAACATAAGACTTCTGAGGAATGTTGTATAGTCCACTCTGTACTTCATGCATAAGACCACAATCAATATGTCACACAACATCCTACAACGTTGCAAGATGGAAGTGCACAGTATATTTTTTCTTTGCTGTCTAAAATTGTCAATGCATAAAGAGTTGTCTTGCGCAGTAGAGGAGAGTACTAATCCTTTTGGCTGGTTTGGTTTTGGAGTATTATTGCTGTTGTAAAATATAGCAATTGCCTTCTTTTGTGCAAAGACAAACAAGTACTATGTATGCAAATATTTTATCTTTCCAGTGAGAACTGTAAAACTGAGCTGCAGTATGATCCATAATTCACAATTCACTATACAGTATAATTAATCATCTACAGACAAAACGTTGCAGTTATGAGAATATGAGGCATGTACTACTGCAGCAAGAAAAACTAAAGAGAACACTAAAATTGAGGAGGTACGAAACAGAAAACAAGTGTCTGATATGTCACTACTTAAAGCAATTGTTCTGTAAGTAATGACTAAATTGTGATTGCCACATAAAAACAATGAGGATCGGTAGCAGGTGTGTGATGGTAATATTAGCATTCTCTGATGGTAGCGAACGAGTGCTAGGTCCAATCCGGTCAGTAAAGGCATTCAATACTAAGTTAATCTCTGCTAGATCTCTGGTTTTGCAGTGTCATTGAGTGAGTATAGCAGGTAGACAACCAAGTAAAGAGGGATTATATGTCCTATGGTATCTATAAACCAATATTTACTGTCTTGCATCATATATCAATTAATTTAGCACTTGTAACTCCGGC
Organism: Diadema antillarum; assembly: GCF_040938485.1. Classification (NCBI taxonomy): domain Eukaryota; kingdom Metazoa; phylum Echinodermata; class Echinoidea; order Diadematoida; family Diadematidae; genus Diadema; species Diadema antillarum. The sequence continues at coordinate 103,521 of NW_027272121.1, read as the reverse complement.
TGCATTGATCACCTCTCCCATGTTTGAAACACCTTTCAATATATACTATCAAAATGCCTTTGCAAAGGCCTTTCGCATAGCATTTCTTGAAATGTTACATTCATCATCTCTAAAGCAGGTTGAGAGGGTGGCCTTGTCACTGTGCAGCTCCACTGCAGCGTTTGACCCCAGGAGCACAAGTCATGCAGGGCGAAAAACTGTAAAACAAGGAATGTTCATGTGCATTTTAATTTCACAAATTTCACAAGTGCTAAGATTCGCGAAATCACAATGCACGTGAAAGTTCTTGTCTACATATATTGATTGAATGCCAGCGGCAAATTGTGAAAATTTCATGCTGCGAAAAAGGCCGTCGGCTCCAAGTTGCGAATATATCATGTTTTACAGTACACATTTGTTAATGTGTGCAGGCGCAAAGACAGAAATGGGCAGAAGATAAAGTTGGTGTAAGTAGGTCTGAGCCATAAATGCTTTTCAAAAACCACTTTGCATTATATCATCATCTCTACAGAACTGCTTTTTTGGCTCAAATGCATTATAGATTACACTCTTTTTTTTTGGCATTTCAGAAACTAAGGCATTACTAACCCCATAATCAAAACAGCTTTGCCTTTATTGTCTGCCTAATATCTCCCTGAAAGTAATTTTGAAACCCTAATTACAGGGCAGAAGTGAGTTGGGTTCTAAGTCCTCTCTTATTGACAAACAAAATACAAGGTTCAGATCCCCCTCACCCCCCCCCCCCCCCCCCCCCCCCGTTGCTACAAAGTATAAGTATAAAATAAAATGACTTACCATTACCAGAGGGAAGATCAAGGACCTCCTTGAATTTCATTCTAGTTTTCTCTGATTACTTCAAGGTACCTTCCATAATAGCCAAAATGAAAAACAAACATACAAACAAACAAACAAACACACAAAAACCATAACAAAAATATCTTGCCTCTCATGCCGATATTGCATTGTGAAGGTGTAAACCACCCAAATTGTTGAGAAAAGAGATAACATCATGTTTGAAAAAAAAAAGAAAATAAACTCTTCTGCCTCCTCTACTTCCATTCAGTCATCTCTAGCATCAACACAAAACTCAACTATACCAATCCTACACAGGGCCCTGTTTTATGAAGAGATAAAATTGATTATATACTTGATTTCAATTGTAAGTCTACAGCAGCCTGTGTGGTAAGGAAATTTAAAATTGATTTTACCTTTTGTTAAAACGGGGCCCTGTTTTCATTTTTTTTTTCTGGGATTTACTTTTATCTATCTTGTAGCTTACCACACATAAAAATCTGGGTTGGGGGAGGGGGTTAAAGTTAAAGGCGCATAGTCCCGGTAGTGTAGACGGCACTGTTGATGATACTACTGATTACCGTTAGCATTGATATGAAGATTGCCGAAGTTGAGCTGTCATCAAGAGTAAAGCGTGTAGGTGTTGCTAGGTAACATTGCCTTCATTGTCTTCTCTGCGTATCACACAATCTGTAGTGATGCCAGGAAGCGTGGTTATGTGCTTCTTAGTATGACATCACAAAAGAAGTTTGCTAAAGCTGCCATCCCCCTTAGCCGCATCATGAGCCGAACTGTGATCGGACCACTGACTACAGTGGATCGAACTTTTTTGGACTCGAGGAAATGGGCCAAAGCGTAAGCGCTAAAGAGGAGTCGTTAGCGTACGTCTCTATAGGAAACTTGCACCGTGCGCCTGTGTATGCATTTGACTAAACCACCGGGACCATGTGCCTTTAAGAGAAACATATACACAGTAGTGTTGATGTATTTGGTTTTCTTTGAAGATCTATTATCTATCTTACTTGAGTTTCTGTGACATCTCTTTGGAAGAACTGTGAAACTACCCTCCAAACCACCACTAGTTGATATAGCTGGAAAACTATGTAAGGCATGCTAAATTCTCTAAACCAGTTGAAACTCACACCCAAATAGTCTCCTGCTGTATATGTAAGTGCAAAAGACAACAAATTTAAGCAAAGTCAATTTTAAATCCTAAATGGCTAGAAAAATATCAATTTTTTCTTTATTTTTGTAAAGAAAATGCCTGATGCGATCATCTTTGAATACCAGACACACAGCAAATACGTTTCCTTCATGCATTCTTTTATGCCATCAGACAGCTACAATGTACATATTTTGTTTGTACAGGCACATAATAACATCATTAACACGAGTTTATGACCCTTTTCAAACTTGCTATACATAAGGCAATCAGTGATGATACTAGCAGCCTGAGACAAACCCGGCTATTCACGTTAGGCATACTCGTCTGTGCTGCAATAAATACTAGTAACAGATATCAGCAACGACTGGCTTTTACAATTGTACTTGCTGTTTGTCTCCGTCTCCTAAATCAAGTAAATTGAAACTCCTTGCGATATCTGCATCCATTCCCATTAAGTGTACATGAATGACCTCTCTGCAAACTGGCTCTCACTATCAGAATGTGACTGCAAATAAAAATTGATCTTTGTGAGAGCAAGGAGTTATGCTGGTAACTCCTTGGTGAGAGGCTACTCTAGAGGTTTCAGTTTTTTTCAAATCAACCAAATTGCCCAATATCAAATAAAAGGACTAGTGTGTGTGAAGCACTGATTAGAGAAAAGGAAGTAATACTTCAGACAAGATCCATAAGGGATGGACTATCAAAACACTGCTAGAAAATAAAAATATTGATTAAAAGTATATTGAATAAAAAAGTCAAAATAAATTTTTATGACTTACTCCTGAATTAACAGAGTTGCTGATAGAGCACAAGACACAACTACTGATCGTATGGTGCTGAGAGTACTACTAAGTGTACATGTAGCTACAATCACTTCTATGAACACTTAAAGAACAAGTTCATTTTCAGGTACATGTGGATTGAGCGAATGCAACAATATTAGTAGAACACATCAGTGAAAGTTTGAGGAAAATCCGACAATCCGTTCAAAAGTTAATTTTTTAAGTATCTACGCAATTACTGCTGGATGAGAAGACTATTACAGTGTGTGATGTCACATGCGTACAACGATATGATGAAAATAAAAAAAGAATTTCATAAAATTGTACTTTTTGAATAAAGTGCACATTTCTTGGACTTGTTACTTATGCATATTAAGGATAATATTATTCCCCTTGCCTTCTGAAAGAGAGAAGTCGAGTGTTCTTTTCTTATGCGAGAAAAGTGAAAATAAGGTGAATTTTCTTTATACTTTCTTTATACCGTTCGTTGTAATCATGTGACATCACAAGCTACAGTAGTCTTCTCATCCAGCCATGACTGAGCAGAAACTTTAAAAATTCATAACTTTTGAACGGATTGTCCAATTTTCCTCAAACTCTCACTAATGTGTTCTACTAATATTGCTGCATTCACTCAACCCACATGTCTATGAAGGTGAACTTGTCATTTAAACAGATAATTTTGCAGAGACTGACAAGAAAAAAAAAATGCTGGCATGATGCCAGGCTCAGTGAAAAGTCCTTGAATAGTACTGTTTGTTGGCTAAAATGGGTTTTAACTTTAACAGAAGTGATTCTTTTGATACTGTTTTTATACCATACAAATACTTATTGAAATTATTTCTGAAACTCCAGAAAATTGAACGGGTTTGGCAATTTGTCATGAGCTGAATCAATTAACTGTTTTATAGATACCATAAAAAAAAATGTCATTTCTGGGCTTTGTGTCGGTTTTGAGCTGATTCTGACAAAAGCCGTGCAGGTGCATATGAAAACTGGAACTTCAATCTCCGTGCATATTCTGTTTGTTAAGTCTACAAAAATTAATTCATTATTTGATGAGCCCACTGGTACATATAAAATGTACATAAACTACAAAAATTATGCTAGACTGTTGGTAAACTTTGCAACAAAAAAAAATCACACTGCACAGCCTGATTACACCCTTTGGTCACCAGATTTGGTGTCTGTACTCAGCACAAGATACTGGTAGATATTTGGGATGTGATACCCTGAAGCTCTCATGGCTGCCTTCTATCCTACACCTCATCTGATAATCAGACATATATCTCAGCCAACCACAGTTCCCATCTATTTCTGGGTATAGGCCAAGCCATAGGGAGGCAAGCTAGACGTCATCTCGCTTGTCTGGGGGCCTGAAGACGACTGGAGCATTTCGTCTGGGGGATTGGGGTCATGCCTATGCTCTAAACCAACACTGCTGCATGACAACCTCTGATAGGGACACCATTCCTTTCCTTTGAAAGACAGAAAATGGTAATGACATACAGTACACAGCACACCGAAAACAAACAGGTAATTATCATCTCAGCATGAGAAATCTCAGCATCTCAACAGTCCAAATATGATTTGGGAAAACTGCCTCAAACAAAAATGCAGAACTTGCCTCTGGTTTTAAAATAAGAAAACAACAACAACAACAAAGGAGTTCATCATCAAATGCATTTGACATGTTACTCGAGTATTACCTGGAAAACTGCTTAAGAATCATAACTTAGACCACTGATATCCCTTTATTCAATCTAACACCAACAAAACACACAAAATATTACTTTCTTACTATGTTTAGGGAGCTATGATTTGATGTATTGCCACAATAGTTTTCTATTGCCACTGTAACACCATGTATCCTAACAATCCTGGATCTTTAAAATGCCAACATTTTTAACAGCAATATATAACATACAAAGTCTGATCTTGTCTAAATCTTACTCTCACACATACACACATGCACAGTGTACACACAACATTTAATATTTTCCCATAGCATCAAAACTGAGCAAAGCTCTGTTAATCTCAGTAGTTTAGAGAAACTATATGCCACCATGAATGATTTATTTACAGATAAATTCTGCATAAAAATGGGGGAGGGGGAATGATAATCTATAGGCCTCACCTGCCTATCTCACCTGCTCCACTCCAACTACTTCTTAACACTACCTCAGCCCCCCCCCAAAAAAAAAGCAAACAAACACACCACAATCAACATACAGATCAACAGCATTTAACATGATGAATGATAAAAAAAAATGCTCATAATTGCTGTAAGCTATTGTAACAGAGGCTATATCCATATATGTTAACAAATTTGTGCTAGGTCATTGGAGGAAGACAATATAAGAGCGATGAAGAAGGGGGAATTCAATTGAGTGAGGAACTCTGCATCACTTAGATTCCCCAGTTCTTCCATCAAAGGACGCGATGCATGCTAAAAACAGAAAAGAAAGCAGAATACCGTCAACCAATATTTGCAGCACTGCTTGAATCATTCATTTCCCCTCCAACAAGTGCACAGTCTACAGAGTCAGCCTGAATGCGGCAGCACATTCAATCAGCTACATGAAACACACTGACCATGAAATACTGTGGTGCACATCTACGAAATTCACTGAAACTTCAATGAAGCCCTCTGAATTCATGCAAATGTTTCCAATTGTGTGGCCATTTGACTACATGTATGTCTACTGGGATAACGATAGCATGTGTACAAGTTATGTTGCTAGCAAGTAATGAGTATTGCCCTTGTGTCCTGTCATTAGTGAAACTACCTGTAATTCCATTAGCTAGCAGCAGGATATGGCAGCAAGTCATCTGTCATCACATGTTGATGTGGAAGACTTTGATTTTGCTCCCCCCTCTCCCCTTCTCTTACTTTTTTTTTCTCTCTTTTCCCTCTTTCTCTCTGGGTGTTTAAACAGGTCTGACATAAACACAAATAGCATATATATCTAAACACAATTCAGAAATCACTGTCTTTGTTACTTTGCAATCAGTAGCTGAATATTTGCTAACTTCCTTACTTGTCAAAATTCACATACACTACTCACAAGACTCTTTCATTCTGGCTCCCTTTCTCCAAATGGTATCTCTGGAATTCTCCATGTTTCTATAATTACTTTTGACATATCTTATGCAGAGACATTTAAAGGTATGGTATAGTTTTGGTTGAGATGGGGCTTCAGGTTTCCAACTTTTTTCTTTTTATATGATGAGATACCTCTCATGAATATGAAATAGCATGCAATTTTATGAGGGAGTTGAAGTATATTTGATGAAAATTGTTTTTGAAATGGCTGATATATCTAAAACAAAGTGATCCTAATAAAAGGTAAGGCCCACCTTTTATTAGGATTGCTTTTTTAGAATTTAGTTTTTTGATATCTCAGCCAATATAAACCCAATTTTCATCGAATAACTTTGAAATTCTCTTAGAATTGTATGCTCTGTGGTGTTTCATAAGTGGTTTCTTGATATCTCGCAAAATAAAAAGAAATTAAAAGCTCAATCCTCATCTCAACCAGTAGTATGTGGATGAACTCAGCTACAGAAAGTAAGATTTGCATGCATTCTAAATCCCAACTTACCTTCTCTGGATCAGAGTCTACCATCAGACTGTTCTCCATAATTTTTTGTTTGGCTCCTCCTTTCCCAGACATGATTGAGGGCAAAATGTGAATCCTTTCTGAATGAAGAAATGTACTTCACTGGTAAAAAATTGGAGGACTTTTCACTGTTTTGTACACTGAATATCCTCTACATTCAAAACAAGTGCAAGAAGTACAAACATCCCCTTAAGGTAATACGGCAAAATGTCGGCATGAAAACGCATGCACAATTAATCACAACATGGATGAGACAACCAAGTTTGTGATGTTTGTATGGAAGTGGTCACAATTGTCCAACTACTGCGAATGACAAGGCCACAGGCGAGTCTTAAAAACTCAAACTGTTGGTCCAGTTTAACGCTGCATGTAACTCTCCCACATCAAGCTCTTCTCATGACTTTTCTCCCTCTTTGGTGCATCAATTGCAGCACTGAGAAACGACTGCTATGAATGGCAGTGGATGGTGTTACATTGAAGCAAATGACAACTCTGCACACTGAACACTGAACGAACTGGGGGCTGCAAAGTTCCTGTCAATGGAGTAACAACATTGCCATAATCAGAATTTCTCCTCAACAAGACTGTCTCGATGATGGCATATCCATCTCTGAAAAGGAGAAGATAGTGTGAGTTGGTCACTAGTTTATAAAAAGAACATCTTCAACCTACAGCAAAATCCTCCAAACGCAAGACAGAGAACATCAAAAATGATTTATCTCACAGTTTACAGCTTTGTGTATCAATGCCATTGTTTGCATGACATTGGTCGCTATCAACAAGTCAAATAGGTGAGAAAGACCGGTTGTGTTGATATGGTACACAGTGTGCCAAATAGGAGAGATGCAGGCGCAGACTATCAACAGACTTGAGATGAGTGTGTAGAAGGTAGAGGAGAGAGATGGAGAATGATGAAACTTGAATCTGCATCCATGTCTAACGACGGCCCTCTACACCAGGCTACGGATTCATTACGACACGACGTGCATCTATGTGCATGAGCAGCAGGACTACCTTTACCCTGCCAGCAATGTTGGAGGTATAGTCTGCCTATCCAGCCCCCTGCATTCTCTCACAAATGTCAAGTTTCACACACACACACACACACACACACACATAAACACACACACAAACACACACAATATAATTTGTACCAGTGAATCCTTTACTCTATGCAATGTATCAGATAGGAATCTGAGATATTGGAAAAGCAGTCACTACAACCATTGCAACTGTTTGTGTATCTTATCAATATTACGACTTAACAAAACTTTGAGGATGTTGCACAAGAATTTTAGCATGTGGCAGCGACATGCTAAAACCCCTCGTGGACCACCCTGCTTAATAGATCAATTTAAAAGCATGATGTGTTGACACAAATTTTAATGCCATGCCCTTCCATTAGAAAGGATGTCTTACCTATTTTTTGGCCTACGTGTGCCAGATTGATTTCCATGCCAAGGGGCTAGCCTTTCATCAAGATGGCTCTGAGTTTTATCCCCCAAAACATGCACATGCACATCACTGAAATAGACTTAACCAGGACTATTCTCTATTCACATGATAGCTGGGACTGGAATGTGCAGTCTACTGGGCTCTGTCATGACTGAAGATGTCACTCAAATGGTGACCTGGCTCACTCCCAACCAAGGGTTGATTCGAGCCTTGACCTTTATCACACAAATTACATGTAGATACAGTCATTTACAATAATCATAATGAAAATACTAATAATACAGTCATTTACAATAATCATAATGATAATACTAATAATACACTTACAGATCCCTTTGATGGTCTATTTTCAAGGGTTCTAGCTAGAGTTTCCCCTCTAATTATTCCTACTTGGACAATAATAATAGGATTCATTAACTTCAATAAAAACTTAAATCTTAATCATGATGTCTCATTCAGTAAACTTAATTGTACCAGGTCTACGAACAAGCCAACTTATGACTCAACATGGGCATGAAAACAGGAATAAAATCATATTCTATTATTGCAACTAATTGGGCAAATTTATGGTTTTCAAGGCATAACAGAAGGAAGATCACTTAAACATTTCCCTGTCAAAGACGATCTTGTAAGATACTTCAAAAAGGCTATGGTAGCATTTTCTCAAGCGGGATAGTTATTTTTTTTAAATACGAGAAAGCTAAAATAAATCTTGTAACTCCTATAAACCATGGAGTCTACAAAATGTCCTTTCAATAAGGTAGGGCACCTACACCCCTCCCTCATTCTAGTCTACCATATGTGACCTTGCACCACAAAACCAAAAAAAAAAAAAGTCACCAGACATGGAATTTTAGTGAAAGGACAAGTCCACCTTCATATACATATGGATTGAGAGAATGCAGCAATATTAGTAGAACACATCAGTGAAAGTTTGAGGAAAATTGGACAATCCGTTCAAAAGTTACGAATATTTTAAGTATCTGCGCAGTCACTGCTGGAAGAGAAGACTACTACAGTATATGATGTCACATGTGTACAACTATATAAGGAAAATAAAAGGAGAATTTCACAAAACTTTACTTTTTGAATAACGTGCACATTTCTTCGACTTGCTACTGACGTATGTTAAGGGTAATATCATTCTCCCTGCCTTCTGAAAGAGAGAAGTGGAGTGTCCTCTTGTTACGCGAGAAAAATGGAAATATGTTGAATTTTCTTTATTCTTTCTTTATATCGTTGTACTCATGTGACATCATAAGCTATAGTAGTCTTTTCATCCAGCCGTGACTGAGCAGAAACTTCAAAAATTCATAACTTTTAAATGGATTGTCCGATTTTCCTCAAACTCTCACTGATGTAATCTACTAATACTGCTGCATTCACTCAACCCACATGTCTATGAAGGTGAACTTGTCCTTTAAGGGCAGATTCTGAAAGAGCAGACTCTAAGCTTTAAAATGATGTATCACTCAATTCAAATGGACTCTCCTAACCTATACTGGAAAGAAAGCACACACTGTGGAAAAGTGTGAACTGAGAAAAGAGGCTCTGAAGTACAGGGTCTATTCAAACGCTTAAAGATAATATAAAGTTTTGGTACCTCAAAAGTTTCCCTGAATTTCCTTGTCTTAGTTTGTGTTTGAGGTTAAAGTGCCTTTCATATACATAACACTGTGAGACTTACTCACCCCAAAGTGCTCTCATGTCTCAGTAATCATGCAATAATGGTTTCGTACCAGAGCCGCCGCCGTACGGCGGCGAGGTAGTACACGTATTGTACGAAACCATTATTGCATGTTATAAAATGGGTTCAAGAATGTAGCCAATTGAAAGCGCTGAAATGAGTCACGTGTGCATGTATCAATTTCTCACTAACATGCACGGCCTGACGTCACAATGTTTACACTAGCAGTGCGCACTCAATCAGTTGTTACAAGTGCGTCGCGCGCTACTATACGCGCTGTCAATCCTGTAAACAACTTCTAGCATTAGTTCGGGCTGCCGGCCGGCCTTTCTTGTGTGCATAACATGTGTGGCGTACGTATACTCTTATACGTACAGTACTTATGTGCGGGATTTCCGAGTGCGACGTGCGTAAATGTTTGGGACGAACATCGACGAGTGCTACATGTAGCTGACTGGTATTGACCCACAAAGGTACGTGAAAAATGCTGTTAGTTTTCGACCCATTTTATAAAACAAATGATGCACAGGATTATTTTGTGGCGTTAGTGGAGATGTAGCGCACTCGAGGGTATTTACAATTGTGAAACATGCACGAGGCGAAGCCGAGTGCATGTTGCACTACATTGTAAATACCCGAGAGTGAGCTGCATCTCCACTAACGCACTCTATCCTGTGCATCATTTGTATAACAACTGCGACCAGCAGCGTGCAGCCCCATACGCATAGCTACCTGCGACCAGCAGCCCCATATGCATAGCTAAATGGGGCTTCGCATTGCATCATTCAGGATCATGACAGATTTAGTATCGCGGGTAAATATCAACTTAAAACCCCAAAATTTCTTCAATTTGAAGACTTACCAGTTAAGTTGAAGTATTGAAGACAGGCGTCGGTCAACATTTGGTTTTGCCAATAGTCCCTTTCTGTTCGAATTGATGACTGAATGTGACTCGGTCGAGAGGACCTTGGGAGAGCTACACTGAATTGACGGCCAGCGCATGCGCACACAAACATCTTATCCGTTCATGGATTTGAAATTTGTGCGCATGTGATGTGTGCGCATGCGCTGGCCGTAGTATACAGCATATATAGCTCTCCCAAGGTCCTCAAACAGAAAGGGACTATTGGCAGAACCAAACGTTGCCCGAAGCCTGTTTTCAATACTTCAACTTAATTGGTAAGTCTTCAAATTGAAGAAATGTTTGGATTTTAAGTTGATATTTACCCGCGATACTAAATCTGTCATGATCCTGAATGCTACAATGCGAAGCCCCATTACGCTATGCGTATGGGGCTGCTGGTCACAGTTAATTGCATGATTACTAAGACATGAGAGCACTTTGGGGCGAGTAAGTCTCACTGTGTTAGTTATATGAAAGGTACTTTAACCTGAAACACAAACTAAGACAAGGAAATTCAGGGAAACTTTTGAGGTACCAAAACTTTATATTATCTTTAATATTTGCTAAGTCGTGCTACCTGTGCCATGAATCCGACAAAAAACATGATGTAAACCACTGTAGCAACAACAATGAAGGGATTCAGATTAATCTAAAACTGAGCATGCTCTATTAACACATTCTGTCCATGATAAATCTCAACTTTCAAAGCAGTAGCATCATCCTTTCAAAAGTTATTAAAGTTGAAAGTGAAGAGTGTGGAAAGGATTTTCAAGAAAAAAAAAGGGGCCTCTCAGAAAAACCTGATCAGACCACTACTATACCTAAAAAGGGGTTGTAGAAAAACTGTTGAAAACCCACTTTCCCATTCAATTTATGATACCAAACTCAAGAATAATGTAGAAGAATAGCTCTTTCAGAAAATATGGGAAACTCAAAATTGACTTGGTTGACCCGTTTCACCTTTCTTGAGTCATCACGTAAAACCAAGAGGTGCGACTTTTTGTTTGTTTTGTGATGCATGGTCACATATCCAATGATATAACTGTATTTACAGAGCACATTTTTTAACCATACTCAGTCATCATCACTTTGGTAGCTTACTTGAATTCCTTTGATGACTTTCTGTAGTGTAGGTGTAATTTTTTTTAGTACCTGGATCATGTCATAAAAGCAAGGATCCCATCTGCACAATTACTGTACAATGTTTTGATAACCAAACGTAGTTATCATTTTCAACTTTGGGCTCTGATTTGAAAAAGATGAGATTCTTAAGGAGTTTGCCAGTAAAATCAAAACAGTGTCACTAAATGTACAGCTACAGACGTGGAAAAAATATAATTTGAGCATATATAAACACGTATGATACAGTGGAACCCAACTTTTCATTACTTGTGATGATACTGTTGTGTCACACCAAGGAGGTTTGAGAAATGGAGTTCCAACTGGCTGTAAACATTCAAACAGTGGTCAGTTTTCTTTTGACGTACAAAAGAATTCCACAGGTGCATTTGTGACTTTGATGACTGGGGTTCGATGCCGCCGTCTTTCTGAAACCCTGTTTACGGTGCGAGGCTCGGCCGTGGCCGAGCCTGCTTTCATTTCAGTGTAAACGCGCAAAAGGCCAAATGCGGGGCCAAAATTGGCCACGCATTTGGCCACACTCTGGAGGTGGTCTCGACCGCGGCCGAGCCCGGCCTTTTCTCAGTGTAAACGCAAACTGGGCCAAATGCGCAGCCAATTTTAGTCTGGCTTCCAAACCCTCTGCCCGTACTATTTCGTTATTCAGGATATTAACCCCCTCAACGTCAAAAACTAGTATAGTTTAAGGTGGTTTTGTCCTGTAAAATGATTTTTCCTTCGGCAAAGGCCTTAGCCCAAACGGCGACTTCGTTGCCACGGAATCCAGTTGGCGAAGGGTCTGAAAACCAGACTTACCAAATTGCGTTTGTTTACCAGCAGAGTGCCACTACCACAAAATATTGAAAGTTTTGAATTAAAACTGCGGCCGAGCCCGGCAGTGTAAAAAAACAAAAACAAAATTGCGGGGCTCGGCGGCGGCTCGGCCCAGTCCCGCACTGTAAACGGGGTCTGTGCAAAGAGATGATTCATTTGGAACGCTAACATAATGTCTGCTATATTTTGTTTGTCTTTGTATTAAAGGAAACTGAATTTCAGCTAATGAAAGGGGAATGAAAAAGGAAGCAACTCCTGTCCAGGATTATGTCAAAAAGTGTAAATCTGAGCCGTATGTTGTGAAAATTTTTTAACTGCACCTTCACTGGAAAGTCGATTTCATCATCTTTCTGATCACTTGCGACAAATGAAACTGATATAGCATAATTTTCAAGTGTAGTGCTTTATTAATTTTTTTGTTAGATTAGTGTAAAAACATGTAAAGTCGGGTAATTTTAATTCTTATTTCATCAATTTTTGTGGAATTTTTATTCGCACATCCCTTTATCTGCACCTTTATGTACTGCTCATGTTTCATAAGAAGGGACAGCGAAAAGTAATTACCATCATAAAGACATATCTTCCATTGAGAGTGACGAGTCATGATGCAATGCCACATGAATCAATTGTCATCCTATCTGTGAGGCAGCTCCAGTTTAGCACATACTTCAAATATTTCTTAGTGGCAGCATCAAACATGGGATCAAAGGGAATGACACTGTTGTTACTCCATCTCTTGAACCTCCTTGGTCACACTAATACTCAGGAACATCTGTATAGTCCTGCTTTTGAATACTCAAATCTGATGAAACATCAAACATGGGATAATTTATTTCCATGTGATATGCTGATTAATGAATAACTGCAATTTAAATTTAAACTTAACAATAGTTTATACAGAGCCACTGATTCCTGTATTATATCTCTCTACCTCAGCCATGATACAACCTGAAGGAAATTTTCCACGTCCTCATTATTCAAAGGGGGATGTTAGTTCCTTTTTACAGAGGCATGTAAATCAAATAAGAGGGCACGTGTTATAATCAAACTGGTCCTTCTACATTATGACCAAACCACAACTCTGTTGAATCAAGGAGGTTGAAGAGATGGAGTAACAACAGAGTTATTCCCTTTGATCTATGTTCGAAGCCGCCACTCAAAAATATTTGAAGCATGTGCCAAACAGGATCTGCTGCGCGGATACGAAGACAATTGACCCATGTCTCATTGCATAATCACCAGCCACTTTCAAAGGAAGATATGTCTTTGTGATGGTAATTACTTTTCGCTATCCCTTCTTATTAAAGGTAGGTGGTACAGACACGAGGATGCATGAACAGAAATTGAGGAAAAAATGCTGACATGAAGATGAAAATTACTCGACTGGGCATACGCGGGCACTAATCTGATATACAACTGTATCTATCAATAAAGAATTATACTTGAAGATTATCAAATATTAGTTTCATTTGGGGAAATTAAGTGGAAAAGTGATAAAACCAGCTTTCCAGGATGGTACAGTTTTAAACATTTTCACATAATACAGCTCTGATTTATACTTATGCGCAACTTTCTGAACGGAATTGACTTTTGTTTTACATGCTTTATTATTAAGTGAAATTTCATTTCATTTAATAAATTAATAAGCAAAATATGGCCAACATTATGATAACGTTCAAAATGAATCTTCAGATTGCTCAGCAAGTCAGCGGCTTGGAACATTAATCATCAAAGGCACAAGTGCACCTGTGGCATTCTTTTGTACGTCAATAGAAATCTGACAACTGTTTGAATAATTACAGCCAGTTGGAACTCCATGTATAAAACCTCCTTGGTTGAATGATGTACGCAACCAAACACAAACAGCACCTGGTACATTCCTCGCTTCTTTGGACGCATGTTGCAAGTCAGAGTGATGAGTTATGCTTGAAATGCCAACTTCAATGAAATCATCAGTTGCATCAATCCTGGAGGTGGAGAACCCGTAAAATCTCTCTGTGAAAGTCTACAGGAGTGTGAACAGAGCTTCAGTGACAGTAGGTGATTAAATAGTGTATCACATCCTAGAAAATACAGCAAGACTGCAAGCAATAAAGTTGAAAAATAGAGACAATGTTCTCGTTCTGCCTCATTCAAGAAGACTTCAAGAAGAAAGCACAAATGAATATCACAGTTCCCTGATCATGCAGCTTGATATCTGCTCAGTAATGCAGAAGAATGGAACACTACATTGTACATCAGATCCACTGTCTACACTTGTGAATCACAAGCAAGACTTCATTTGGTCTTGACACCCTGCTTATAATTGGAAGTTCATCAAAGTGCTTAAATCATCTGACATCAAACTCCTATCAGAGGAAGGGAATATCTTGTGTGGACTCTCCCTGAGGGCTCTTGGGACAGGGTGGCCCAGTTGATTTGGACTTCAAACTGATAAAGCAATTTACACAGGTGATGAATGATTAAGCTCTGCCAAACTTGATACTACAACCAACAGACAAATTCCTACATGAGTTATATCATTTCATACCGCAACACAAAAATCACATCTATCTGAAAGGTTAATGAGAAAACTAAAGGGCTTAAACACATTTCACTATCAATGAGTAAATGAGCATGATTTTAAGACAAAATGAGTTTTTGATATACAAATTGTATTATGTCTGTATTTTTTTTTAAATCTGGTAAAATTAGACTTCTATTTCAAATGCCTCACTGTAGTATACCCATCACTACCATTTGTATTCCTTATAAAGTTCTTTCTTTAATTAGTGAACCTGTAGTACTTTTTATTATCATCTTTATCAATTTCTTTGTATCATTTCTTTCCTCCATATCATATAATTTTGTAATGAACAAAAGGCAGCACAGAAATCTTTCTGAGGGTTTAAAGTCAAAATGATCCATGAATAGTAACAAACGTACCAGGTTATGCCAGCATTTGCTATCTTTCTTCTTAGGGGGAAAAATGTCAAATAAATCATTGTCTTTGAAACAATGACAAAATATCTATGAAAAGGTAAAACAAAAACAAAAATACTTTAAGGAAAAACATTGTGTCAGTTTTAGAGCCCAACACAGACTGGCACTGCCATATCAGCAAAGATATAAACGTAAATAGGTGAAGAGCATCGTTTGTACAATATCTGAAGTACTTCAGTACACAATTCAGATGGCTCATCAAATGCAACTTACTCACCATGATATATTCTGGGCCTAAGATTAGAACACAGGATTAGAATGACTGTAACTTTATATGCTTTAACTAAAGAAAGAGTTTACAATCCCTTCATGAAGCCTACATGTAGCCTACCGTCTGTGTGATCACCAGACAAAGAAGATGAACATTTAGTACCCCCGTTCTACAATTTTTTTTTTTTTTCATTGGTCACTTGTCGGATTCAAAATTTTTTGCTACCGGCCACCCAGCAAAGTGTATCAGCTGGCAGTCTGATGAATCCGACTTGTGTTGGTCAATTATCAGGTCAGTGTCAGACATGTTGGGCATGATCTGATGAGGCAAGATCATCCAATGAGGATCATGTGTGACATGTATGACACTGACCTAATAGTTGACCAGCACAAGTCGGATTTGTCAGAATGCGATCAGATATACTTCGAGTACAAATCTCTGTGAAATGGGGGTATCAGCAAAAACATGATTGAACCACATGGCTACACAGTGCATTGGCTTCAAGAATTTCACAGACTACCAGCATCTCATGCACTCAACAATATTAACAATGTCAACAACTACAAATTCCTTTTATTCTACATTGTTTGTCGTCACTACATGTTTTATGCTGCAAATCTTGGGCCATACTGGCATTACTCAATTTTGCCAAATGTGTTATAATCATTCTATCATGTTGATATACAGCATGATATAATATTGCAGACATGTGTGTAATCTTCCTCACTGTGAAGCAAACAAGCCTTTCAGCCTATTGGCTGAGTATGTTTTTCCCATACTTTATTAAAATCAACAAACCACTTCAATTCCAATCCACTCACCAGAGTATTGCAGGTTCAAGTTCCATGTAACATTAGGCTATACATACTAATTGAGTGTAGGTGTATCATATATTAGAACATAGACACCTTGGGGGGGGGGGGGAGGGATAGCTTTGAGGGCCTCCAGGTGCCTAGCCTTTTGCCATGGCCCTCTCATTGTATGGTGGTGAGTTGGGTTAGGGTTAGGGTTAGGGTTAGGGGCGAACGAAGTGGGCTCAGCAGAGGTGGACTGCACGAGGGCCTTTTGAGATCTGATTCGCACCCTTATGTTAGCCCTTTAAATAACCGATTTTTGCTCTCCGAACTAGAGAGCAAAAGATCGACCAATCTTCATTTCTGTCTAACCGAGCCCAATCTGCATACGGCAAATCATACCACATACTTCCAATGGTGGCAGAGACTCCAACTCTCCCGTTTTCGACGGGAGATCTCCCGCCGAAAACCCATTTTTGCAAAATCTCCCGTTCTCCCGCTTAAGATTTCATTTCTCCCGCCCTGGCTCTTTGTCTCCCGTTGGAAAGGATTTCTTACTTATTTCTATCGTGTGTTGAAGAAAATAAACCTTAAATAGCACCAGAGAGCATCTGGAACCCTAGGAACTTTGCGCTTTGCACACATCAACTTGGAGTCTCCCGTTTGCTAGGGGTTTCAGGCGGGAGAATCTCCAGATCAGAAGGTGCTTGGGGTTGGAGTCTCTGTGGTGGTCAGTAATGCATGTGAACAAGCCAGACAACGCTAAGACAGAGGATGTGGGGAGCGTACCATTCCATCGGTCGACCGAAACCCAATTATATGACTATTCAGTAGGGTTCATATGTCACGAATAATATAATGTGTGAAGCAGATCTCAAAAGGCCCTCGCTCAGCAGGGCTCCCTTAGCTCACCCGTTAGGCAGATAGTCGTCACATAGCGAGAGGGTCTTGACAAAAGACTACCAGGGAGCATGCATTAATTTATATCCTTTCACACTGCCAGAAATATCTGCAATGTATGAAAAAAATTAGACAATGTATTAAAAAAAGAAAGACCAAACGTAAAAACTGGCCCCAATTCCTTCCCCATCCCCTGGATGTACAAAGAACAACCTTGAAAGTACATTAACTAATATATTTACTCATAGGATCTCTGGTTTTAAGGATGTCTTTTTTTATTCATTATCTTCTCTTTTTGTTTAAGATTCTCTAATTTGAGGGCTCTGAGTTCACTAGGGGTCCCAAGGAGGGTGAGGGCATGGTGCCCATTTGTTCGATATGTTCTGTTACCCACATTATAATACCTGTCAAGCTTGGTAACAAATTTGACTATATGCTTTTTTTCAAGAAAAATATGAAAATGTGAGAATTACGCTAAATTTGGTACCCAAATCTACCATTAACAAACTTGAAACTACAGTCATTAATATACTTACTAAAGGCACCAACTCAGGTAATTATTAGAACTGGTACAGAGAAGATTTGTAAAGATTCCTTAATTTAAGGGCTCTGCCTTCCCTGCTCCCTGGGCAATGTGCCCCTGGGAGCCCCAAGTGGAAAATGGTACTCATTTGTAATATATACAGTATATATACATTCTATACTCTAGTGATGATACCTGAAAAGTTTGGTGAAAATTTGACGAGTTTAAAAAAAAGAAAATAATATGAAAATTTGGCCCCAATTTGACATGCCCACCCCCAGATCTGCCACGAACAAACTTGAAACTATAGTCACCAATCTGCTTACTCATGGCACTAACTAATGATACCCCTTTCAGTAACTCATGCATTTTTGGCCAGCTCCTGGCCCGAGCTAATTTGGCCTGCACCAAGCAGTAAAAATTGCATTCACTATTACCAGAGCCGTGCTACTTTTATGATGACCCATTCACGAACTCGGCCACGTAAGGGATAACTACCATGGTAACAGAACGCGCGGGTGGAGGGCACGGCACGGCAAGGTAATTGTGACCTTTGACCATGCAAGGAATTTTGGCCTGAGCCTGGTGCTGCTATTGTTCATAAACTCTTTGACCGGCCCGCACCTGGTGCTACAAACGTAGCTTCAGCAGCACCAAAATTGCCCGCTCCTGGCACTATTACCTATTACATAAAAAATTTTATGACTTAGCTGGGCCAGGGCCAAAGGAGTTACTGAATGGGGTACTTATCACTTCTGGTACAGAAAACAAGATTTGTAAAGATTCCTTGACTCTGGGTCTATGTCCATCCCCCCCCCCCCCCCCCCCCCCCCCCCGTCCTTGGGGGCCTCCACGTGGGGAATGGTAGCAATAGCTCACAGAGCTAAATCAAAACACTTTCTCAAGTTAAAACACAATAATCAATCAATATGACTGTGACTCTTCAGAGCCTTTCTTGCACGTTATGTACAGTACTATCAAATAATGTACCCTAGTACAGTTTGCACAGATCATCAGACATCACCCTCATTTACTAAAATTGTGAGAGAAAAATGTGTGCAAGAAAAATATCAATAATGATCGGCAATGTTCTGCTTTAAAAAACATATGTGTACTGTGTACAATTCCTGTTAAATATAGCGGCAATATCATTAATGAATGCCAAACTGGCACCATAGGAAACTGGAATAGCACTGCATATCATGTCCTGTCATGAGTTGTTGCTTAGGTGGCACTCGACCCAGTTTTGTTTATACCCTCATGATGTTTGGATGGAGGGGGCACTCCCTGTGAATGTTCACATATCTGTATCAAGCAAGCAGGTGTAAGACCCCGTTTACAGTGCGAGGCTTGGCCGCGGCTCGGCCGCGGCCGAGCCCGCCTTCATTTCAGTGTAAACGCGCAAAAGGCCAAATGAGGGGCCGAAATTGGCCGCGCATTTGGCCACGCTCTGGAGGTGGTTTCGGCCGCGGCCGAGCCCGGCCTTTTCTCAAGTTATTACGCAAACTGGGCCAAATGCACGGCCAATTTTAGTCTGGCTTCCAAACCCTCTGCCCGTACTATTTCGTTATTCAGGATATTAACCCCCTCAACGTCGAAAACTAGTATAGTTTAAGGTGGTGTTGTCCTGCTAAGGCCTTTGCCCGAACGGCGACTTCGTTGCCACGGAATCCAGTTGGCAAAGGGTCTGAAAACCAGACTATACCAAATTGCGTTTGTTTACAAGCAGAGCGCCACTACGACAAAATATTGAAAGGTTTGAATTAAAAGCGTGGCTGAGCCCGGCAGTATAAACGGACAAAATTGTGGGGCTAAGCCCCGCAATTGAGGCTGGGCTCGGCCGCGGCTCGGCCCAGCCCCGCACTGTAAACGGGGTCCTAGAGTTCCCTCATTCCAAGTCCCTGCTGGGGAACTCATATTCTGCCTGCAATTTGAATGTTCTTGACCAAGATACCATCTCTTTAACATGGATATGCTGCGCTCTTGAAGTGTTTCCTTCATGAATTAGCCTACATTCCAAGATAACCTTTTTTTTTTTTACCCTTTCACTCTCTCACAGGTGAATCAAGTTTGGAGTAGTGGCAGGAATCCTTGGTATAATAGTCCACACAGTGACAAGACCATGTATCTCAAATCATGAATTTTCAGGAGCTAAAACCTGTTTCATTTTGCTACATAACATCTATATTATTGAAATTAATGAAATTCTGGAGTTGAGTTGTTTTTATTTTAACTAATTGACAAACTGCCCTATATCAACGTAAATAAGCACCGTATTAATCGGCGTTTAGTAGCAGCCACAATAAAAAATCATGGGCAGACACACTTGGGCAGGATATGAATCTACGACCTCCTGATCACCGGACAGATGTCTTACTATTGTATCCACAAGACCACTGAGCATCCGCCCGACCGCCAGTGCTGGTTCTATTCCTTATAGCATGCAGGAGGTACTGCATATCTATTCAAATTAATTAATTTCTTGCACTGAGAACTTTGTTTTTATAGCAACTGATTAACAAATTGCCCTACATCGACATAAATAAGCAGCGAATTGCAATTTAACAATATTTCAAAATATAACTTACTTTGTACACTTACTTTAAAACCAATTGATAGCCCACAAATATTCTTTTTTTTTTTCAAGATACACACTTGTTGTAAAATAGGTGTACATATGTACACACACTGAAGCCTGCATTGCAAGGCAGTGACATCATCAACTCATTTCACCATTTTCAAAAAATACACCTACTTTGTATGAGTGTAATTTTCACATTATATTGACCTGATATTCTTGAAATTAAATGGTATGTTTGGTTGACAAAATTGAACATGCCATGATGTTCACTTCTAACACATTTCCAAAGGAATTATGTCACCATACCTAAGGAAGTGGGGAAAAATAGTAAAAATGAACTCTCAGCTGACATCTCTGTATGGTAGTAAAGTGCCAACAGGGTAATAGTATTCAACCTGTCTCTACAGTGAGTCTTCAAGTCATCCTGTAACCTACAACTGTAGTGCCTGATTACTTAAATCTGTGCTTATCCCATGTGTTGAAAGAGTTCTGATCATAGCCACTGTTCTGGTAAAATAAAACACCAGCCAACAACTCAAAACTAACACCTCAGAGATACACTAAGCGTTTTTACAGGCATGAGAATAGGCTATCAGCTCTCTACATTACACTGTACCACTTCTTTCTGCATTTTAACTTTATATAATTCCCTCCCTGAACCTTTTATCCATCTTTTAACAACTCAAAATACATTGTACTATGAAAAACATTCCATTCACAATTACATGGCTCTATATAAAACAATCACACACACACACAAGTGACTTGCCCGTCAAGCTTTCATCTCTACCCTGTCAGCTGTCCAACAGATTCTATCACTCCAGCATCCTAGATAATAGAAAGTGCTTGGATAACATCCAATCTCAAGCTGTACCAAGGACTCTTAGAGCCTTTTCAAAATGCAAGATATCTCTCCTAATTTTGTGTTGAATGCTAATATATCAGGCAATAAAGGCTTCTGCATGATGCACAATGCCCAAAATGAGATATTTATACTTTGTGTCTTATAAAACAGGGAAAAACAAAAAGCCCATTAACTCTCTATGTGCCACGGTGGAAACCCCGTGTGCCACACTATTCTGAGACACCAATGTTGTCATCAGTGCTTTGAGAAAACATTCTGTTTTTCAAATCTATGTTACTTCAATAGATTTCTGTTAAGCTGGACATATAGTAAGTAAAGTAGAAGAAACGCCAAGCTTTGCTTTGATGTAAACTGTATGACAAATCTATGACTGTTTTTCTTCAAATGACTAGTAGCTAATTTACTGTAAAGGCACGACTTCTGCACACAAAACTGTGACAGAAACTTAGAATTTACATGCAAATCCAGTATGTAACATCACTTTATAGCCAATCACCACATAAAATGCAAGCTATATGTGAGATGATAGGAAGCGCAAGAAATGCTTTTATTGTACTGCGGCATATGGCAATCTATCAATCGGTTTGGGCGGGTTTGTGCACTTGAGCAGAATATGCGAAGTCGGCACGCCATCAACTGAGTCGGACGTGCGAACGTGGTACATAAAAAGTTAAGGATAATAAAAAAAAAGGTATGATGATAATTGTGTCTTACATGTTACTTTCCTCTTTAAGTAATATTAAGGGGAGAAAGCATTTTTTTTCTTTTTAAGTAGATCTTAAAGGCATAGCAAAACTCTAAGTCCTCACAGAAACTGTACAAAAACACAGAGTAGTAAGATTGTGGTAATCAATTTCTTTGACATTTGAATGTCATGGTAGGGACAAGGTGAATAAATGAGAGTTGCTGAATTTCATGCTTAAACTTGATACTTAACATATATGGCAAAGTGCTGTTAAACTAGATATTTTTGCAGCATGAAATTTTCGCAAATTGGAGCCGACGGCCTTTTTCGTGGCATGAAATTTTCGCGAATTGCCTCTAACATTCAATGCATATAGTATAGATAAGAACTTTTGCATGCATCTTATTTTCGCGAATCTTGGCTCTCATGAAATTCACGAAATTAAAATGCATGCGAACATTCCTTATTTCACAGTACTCTTTTCATGTCGGAGATTTAATGTCGGCAAATTACATTTTATAGATTTTAGCATCAGTCTTTATAAACGTAGTCAAACAAGGATTTTGTCATGTTGTTAAAGGGGAAAATCTAGTCCAAATATAAGTTAGTCTGATAAGAGTAAAATATTACGAGTTCAATGGTAAAATTGTGATCGAAATAGGGTGAAAAATACGGAAGTTATGACATTTTGAAGTTTCGCTAATTTTCAGGAAACAGTTCTTGAAAGAATATATGCAAATGGCAAAGTAAGCATGTCATCCCCTCACAACTTGCCATAGTTTGTGTATAAAATTTTGGAATTTCCAGCTTTTCATTCTAACACAATTTTGCCTGAGGCTCAAATCCTGATACATGTAAATGATTACTATTCTGAAGTTATTCAACCAGGAATGACATTACATGTATGTTTAAGACTTGAATGACAGAAACATAATTGAATTTTCATCATTTTTTGTACACAATCAATGGAAAATTGTGAGGTTATGACATGGTCAGCTCACTCATTTCCATATACATATCCACTGTACAAGAACTGTTTTGCAGAAATGAGCAAAACTTAAAAATTTCATAACTGCCCTATTTTCCATCAGATTTCAGTCAAATTGTTGAATTCGTCAGATTTTACTCTTACTTATCAGACACACCTTTTTTGGGACTGCATTTCCCCTTTAAGCATGTGTAGTAGTAATCTACAATAAAACGTTCCCGATCTCTCTTGAATAAACTATCAAACATTAGGGGGAAAGAAAAGAAACACAGTGAACTTCCCTGATTGCATGCTCTTCCCTCCACTCACTCCGTCATTAACAATTACCTGATGTGACTGAAGCAACTGAATATTTTAATATTTCATGATTTTCATTATCCAAGTGAAAGTTCAATTGGATGAAAGCTTGTAGTATTCTGTTTAGAAGCAACAATAGACCAATCCCACCACATAAAATCATAATTATTTTTCTTATCCAAAACAGTATGCCCTTTTTACATGCAAAAAAAAAAAAAAAGGGACTGCCTCAGGATAATTTAGGAATGATAGAAGATGCAGGACATTTACTAAAATTGTCAGCTCGAGTTGCAGAAATATTAATTAGGGGTGTACTACTTTATTTCAATCCCAATTTCTAATAGCTTAGTTTCCTTTCATTCTTCTGTTTCTGAGATACAGAAAGAACACCGTAGCAGCAAAATCGCAGATGAAAGAAGACATGGGGAAAAGGTGCTTACCACGATGCCATTGTTTCTGGGCCGATAATAGTGGGGCAGCCTGCTGCCTGGGCGCTGCGGGAATGATGCGTACGGTGGGGTAGGAAGTCGCGACTCGTACACCCTCATGTCGGCAACCGAAGTGAAAAGAACTACACACAACAACTTAAATCCAAACCGGAGCAAAAGAACTCCAGGTTCACAATGTGTCCCAACTCTAGGAAAGTCCTGAAACTCTTTACTAACTTTTTCTTTCTCTCCCTCACTGAAATTGCTGTTGCTAATCAAGCCAACAAACCATGGCACTGATTCGCCAGCAATTCTACAATGCAGCTGTCGCAAAGGGGGTCCCAGTCACTGGTCAAAATGAAATGATGTCATGAGTTGCCAGAGAAAAGTTTGACTCACGCTTGGCATGAACCAATAGCAGAGAAGCACTTCCAAACTCTCCAAACTTTGTTGTTGCTTTTTTTTTCTTCTGCAAGTTTCTCTCTCTCTGACTGACTTCAATCACTTCAGAGAGGAGGTGCACGTAATGCTCTTCCTAATTCGTTTCGCACAAAGTTTCCACACATTGCACATGAGGTCAAACGCTGATGTAATTTGAAGTTTCCACAATTGGCACTGACTCATGTTCTGCATTCAAGTCCCCTAGATACTATTGTTCAAATCTCACAGGTAATTTTAGCTTTGCTACACTTCTTTTCTAAAATAACAACAAATTCTTCTAATAATAAAAAACAGACAAAAAAAATTAAGCAACAGACTTTTGTTTTAGCTGTTGCGAACAAGAGGAAAAAAATAAATTTGAATCCACAGCATCAACACATATGCAGAATTCCTGGGTACTATACTCTCACAAGAAGAAAGAGACTGATAAATGAATGGATTTGCAAATTCATAGACTGATTCCCTAAAACTTAGCTGACAAACTAATTTTCTTGTAAAGAAATTGTCATGCCATGTGGCATTTTGAGTTGCCGATCAGTATATCACTTAATTAGCAGATCAACACCAAGATTTTGTGATGACTGTTGCAGGGCAGCATTGGGTGACGTCATGAAACGGAACCGAGCAAGGCAAAAGGGATCACAACTCCAACTCGAGGGAGAGATACTTGAGTAAAAGGGTGCAGCACTCTCTGCAAGAATCTTTGTCATATGTAAAAAAGACAGTCACAAATGAGGAAGTCATTTCATAAGTTTTACACAAAGATACAAAAAAAGAGTGAGGGGGTAGTCTGAGACAAAGTGCCAGTGATCATTTGTGCCTCGCATGCTACTGACTCTCAGTGCCAAGTAATAGAATAACAAGAGTTGACAACAACTGCAACAAAAACATCACTACCCATCCAGCATTCACTGATTTAAATGAGGGGAAAAAAATGCCCTACCAATGAAACGAGCTATATCATTTTGACTTAAATTTTGACTGAAATTAAAGCAAAGAGATACTATTAATGCAAGTCTCTGTACTGGGAGGACCTCCAATGCAAGACAAGAATTAGCATTATTGTTGCTGTTGTTTTTTAACAAACTCGGCGGGGGTGAGAAAGACCATGATATCTAGAGTTCCCTGGTCATCTAGCACAAAGTTTGCATATGTTTCTAAAGAAACCACAGAGTGTGCATTTCTCCTTGGGAGAGGTGGGGGCAGTCTCTCCCTCACATACAAGTACATGTGCACTCTGCTACGGACAGTGCAGGTCACCGGAAGTGTGCTCCGCATTCATGCCAGGACCGTTTAGAGTCCCCGATTTGCAGTAAACATGACAAGAACTCTGAAGGTTGTGCTAGATTCATGCCAGGGCTGTCTGTCCCCGCATTCACATTGGTCCCCGCGACGCGGGGAAAGTCCCGAGCTGTGGGACTTTCTCCTCCAAAACAATAATGTGAACGCTCGCTGGGACTTGTCCCCTTGTCCCCGCGAAGCAAGTCGGGTACAGGGACAAGATTTGGAGGGGAGAGTGACCTTGGGCGCAATTGATAGCGTCCAGCTGTGGTCATCAAATGTGCGCATGCGCTATGCCTGGATTCAAGTGAAGCCCTAAGGAAATGCCCCTACTGCTCGGGGACAGATGAGATACCAATGTGAACGGTCAGTTGTAAAAAAGATAAGATCTCTTGTGGCTGTCCCCGCGTCGTCGGGAGGACCAATGTGAACGCGGGGTCTCATGACATTCACCCAGACCTGCTCAGACTTAGTACGTTCGTAGGCCAGACTGACTCCAGACTTGTGTTTTGTGCCATGACCGTTTAGAATCCACGTCATCTGAGGTACAATATGTAAACATACAACACAACTTCTGGAGGTTGTGCCATGTTTTTTGGAACCTTAAAAGGGTATAGAGTACATTTTGCATCAAGGTTTGGTTAGTTGCTGTTTCTTTTGATTCAAAATGACAGTCAGTTGTAAAGGCCTTTATGTGTATTGGTTTTGGTTTTAATAAGGAGTGTGTTATATGCCATTGAAAAAGAGGTCACAATGGTAATATGAATAATCATATATGATTATGGGAATATGCATACTGATATTGATTAAGATACAAATCACAGCATCAATTATAACTCTTATGATTATGCTAATGAAATATTATCATCAGTGATTAACTTGAAATGAAAATACAGCACACTCCACAAAAGTTGACAGTGCATACATTGTATTGTACAGTGTATTAAGACAAGTATACATACAAGTACAAAACCATTTCTATCTATCAATATAAACATTATTGCAGGTTATGGCTAAAATCTGAAAAAAAAAAATGCCGAAATATAAACACATTTCCTTTCACATCACGAAGGGATTTATTTTCAAATGACAAGTAATTACAGAAAACAATGGGTTGCATCATCTACGTCAGAAATTGCAATTATTTATCAAGGGTACCACGTAGTCGCCAAGAGTATCAGTACAGTTTAGCATACCTGTCTGGACCCCTGTCCTTCTATCTCTCAAGGGCACATAGTGGCTTGACTTGCACGTGATTGGATCTTGGGGAAATAGGCTAGATGAAGGAGCAGGATGCTCCTAGACAAGCATAGTGTTACACAACACAGCAAACATTGCTTCATCTCATTAGACAAATAACAAAAACAGTCAAACAAGCACAGAAAAATTGTTGGCGGCATAAATTTTTGCAAAATGTGGCCCACAGCTTTTTTTGTAACATTTCATTTTTGTGAATTGTCACTGGCATTCAATGTGGTGTAGACAAAATCTTTCGAAAGCATTATAATTTGAGGAATCTTTGCTCTTGTGAAATTACAAGGCACACAAAAATTTCTGGTTTTGCAGTAGGTTACATATTTTGGTCTTCATGACCACCTAATTGTATTTCCTTTTAAGTTTTAATATAGATATCACAAAAAGATACATGAATCAAACTGAAATGAGCATAAAGCCAACAAAATTTACATAATGCTAGTGCTAATTGCACCAAAATATGTTGACAACCCCCAAAAAAGTGTATATCTTAATGTTTGCTTAAATTCAGTTGTAAACTGTATTTCTCAAGAAATAGAAAAATACTGAAAATAATAATTCTCTTGCAACATTACTGTAATTATCCTTGAACCACCCCTTCCCTCCCCCTACCAAAAAAAAGAAAAGAAAAGAAAAAGAATCATACTGTCTAAATCTTTTGAATCTATGTTTGTATACGAAAAAGTTTTGAAAGGGCCACAATTAAAAAGCATACATTGTACATACACTGAACATTCTTATACCCTTTTTGGTGTATGTATGTGTTGGTGTGTGTACGTGTACATTGTGTTCTATTAACTTGACACCTATTCAACAAACACTCGGAAATCAGTAACAGCCTGTTCATATGCACTTTAATCTCCATCAATTACCACAGAATACCACCAATATATGTAGACAGGAAGTCTTTCATTACAAACTGATCCGGGACAAGATTTTAAACCCCTCCTCGCCTTGTAGCATTCAGTATTTTGTAAAAACGTAAAAGTACAGTGTACACCTGGAGCAGCTGGAAATTTCATTTAAATACTTGAGAAAATAAACTATTCAGCAATGCTCTCCTCGTCAATGATGTCATTCCCATGTACTAGTCTTCATATCATGCTTTGTAATTTCTAACATAATGAGGATATCGGACCAGTTTAAACGTATTCTGAAAAAAAAAAACTTTTGAGAAGCACAACAGGGAAAATTTGATCAAAAACTGGGTAAATATTTGGAAAGTTAAGAATTTGTGAAGTTTCACTTACTTAAAGGGAAGATAAACCCCAAGAGCAATGTGGATTGAGTGAAAGCAGTAACATTAGTAGAACACATCAGTGAAAGTTTGAAGAAAATCGGACAATCGATGCAAAAGTTATGAATTTTTAAAGTTTTGGTGTTGGAACCGCTGGATGAGGAGACTACTAGAGGTTATGACGTATGAGTGGACAACAATACCAAGAAAATATAAAGAAAATACTACAAAAATCCATTTTTCATGAAAATTACAAATTCCATCAACTTGATATTGACATATGTTAAGGGTAGCAATTATTCCCCCTGCTTTCTGAAAGCGGTTGGTCCATTGCTCTTTCATAATTCTAGAAAAGCGAATTTTTGTTGAATTTCCTTTATATTTTCTTTGTATTGTTGTCCACTCATACGTCATATCCTCTAGTAGTCTCCTCATCCAGCGGTTCCAACACCAAAACTTTAAAAATTCATAACTTTTGCATCGATTGTCCGATTTTCCTCAAACTTTCACTGATGTGTTCTACTAATGTTGCTGCTTTCACTCAATCCACATTGCTCTTTGGGTTTACCTTCCCTTTAAGCAAAACAGTTATATCTAATAGTTGATAAGAATGTGCATGTGGTTGATGATGTCATTACTTCAGAATTGTTATTGATCGTGTACAAAATACTTTATACAAAGATTTAATTTTGGAGCTGTGGGCCCAGTAAGTATGTAAATCATACACGTATATGAAGTGCTGCTATTCCGGACTGAATAAATTCAAATTACTGATCTATCAGATGTTATCAATCAGGATTTTAGACTGGGACATACATATCAAAAAAGAAAAAGAAAAAAGAAACCCCTGGAAATTACAAGACAAAATAAATCAAACAATATACATGTACTTACATGTTTACTAAATTTTCATTCAAGGTAGTAAATCACACCCAACTTCTACATGATGATATTTTTCCATGTTATCCGTACTTATTATTTTCATCTTGATCTTTGCCAACATTTTGGCTGGCAGAAAAAAAAAAACACAAAACAAAAACACACAAAAAAACAACATAGATCAAAACAAAACAAAACAAAAAACCACAAAAACCACAACCCCAAAACATATACAAAATTGTATAATATGTATATCATAGCACTGGAAAATGCAAACAGCAATAAGAAACATTTCTGGAGCCACTTAAGTGTACTGAGTGTCATTGAAGACATATCTTTTTTTTTTTCTTTCATTGGTCACTCCTTAAAAACTTTAAGACATATCATTATAATACAATCAGCAGTAATAGATAGAGACTGTCCTAGACGTATCAGATCTATACTTTTTAGAAGTAGTATTAAACAATCATTTTTCAATGAAGTTTCAACCCCCAAAAGGTGTTATTTACATGTATAGAAACTGAGAAAGCACCTACCAAATGATTGCTTAAATATATTTTTGAACTAATGGCCACTACTCTATTCATGCTTTCACACTTCTAGCTGTGTGAGCTTGCTTTTACAGTATTTCTAACAGATTGTGACCCATGACTATATAATGCAATGATTTTCCATTATGTCTCAGAAAGATTTTACACACACACACACACACACATATATGAGGTAAAATAGATGGCCCCTCACATAACACTTCACCTTTTTATGTGGCAGCTGCCTCTCCGAAAACAATGGAGCTCTATTACTGATGACACTACCCTGCCCCTGCTCACAAGGAAACACTCTTTTTATATATAAAGGCTCCTGGAAAACAATGCATTGAGGTTTGTGATACAGAATTAGCTCACAAAGGGATAAGCCAAGATGTGGGTGGAAATTTTCACATCATGTGATGGGGCTGATGACAGCTGTTGGCAGGGGAAGTGTGTGCTAGACAGAATGTAGTCTCAAGACACATAGATAGTTTCATTCATGTTAGCCCTTATCAACCATTTTTGTCCAGGGTACATCATGTACTCCAGGAGAAAAAAACAAAACAACCAGAATGACAGAAACATACATTTTTTTTTTAATTGCTCCTTTGGAAGCAGAATGAAAATATTTCTGTCAATGATTTAAGAACAGATGCTGCTCTAAAAAAGTGCTACACTTGTATATCATTACATCTTCAAAATCAGTTTGATGGACATACATGTATACATGCATTTTTTCTTTTTCATTTTAGAAAGAAACTTCATAGAAGATTTGTGTGCACATCAATGGCAAACTTGGTAGGTACTGTACATTGTATGTAATGACAGTGCTCATCACTGTGATGTCTGTAGACTTTGCATGTAAGTAGCTTATAAGAAACCAATTACATATTTTTATTCTTGAAAACAAGCACAACTTTCAAATTCAATAATTTCTGTCAAATATCAATGACACTGTCTGCCAGCTCAATTACGCTACATTCAGCAGTTGTATGGATAGTGTGCTGTTCTTCAAGACAAATTCTTAGAACAAAAATATGTTGGATAATATCACTATAGTCTCTATAATAATATTTTGGGTAATCACACACTTACATGTATGACCCTTTCTCACAACCATGTACTGACAGCAAATGCAGTAAAGACTGTCTTAGCGGTCATCTGCTTATAGCTGCCACTGAAAAATCCCCTGCACGAAATTGCTGTATTAGACCTTTTATACAACAGTCACCTGCCTAATGCAGCCAGCGGCCACTCATTTTGTATCTTGTGGGGAATATCTTTACCTTAGATAACCAAAAAAACAAAAAAAAATTAGCTGAACTGTAAATATCACCTATGAATACATATATATTTTCGCACTAGTAATTTTCGTGCTCGGCCGGGTTAGATGGATTTCACGTTTTTAATCCCGCGGAATCAGGACATTAACTACTGGAATATATGGCAAAAATATTCATGTGCTTTCATTTTCGCGCTACGATTGTAGCTCTTGGTTGCGCGAAATGCATGAAAATTTCCACACAGCGCAAATTTCTACTTTTACAGTACAAGATGAATAATGTGCATCAATGTATCAGATAAATGAAAGACAAGAAATACACAAGGAATTCAGTTGCAGGTGGAGTTTTGTTGTTGTTGTTGGTTTTTTTTTTGTTTTACAAGTAATGTCTTGAACATGGAGTGACAAACGTCATGAAGACCATTCACTCTGCATCTTGGGGGATAGTGTATTTCACATGCATTCACATTTAAAGTGCAATGCTACACAATGCCCTAGGTGGTCTGCATAAATGTTTGAGCAAAACCAAATAGAATAGCAGTGGTTTCATCAAAATCAGAAACAAGATTAAAGTAATGAAATTTCATGTTTTACATGTTTTCTGGAAACAGTGGCAAGCAGCAAGCACTCTATTCAAACCGAATGAGATGATGTCAAGGCCCCACAAGTTACAACTTGTATCTAATGACCTACAGGTGTATGTGGTCAACTCCCGTTATCACGAAGTCCTCCGAACTAGCAGTTTTCTTTTGTTATATCAGGGAGGTGGGAAGAGATTCCCACCTCCCTGGTTATATTGAAATTAATACAAAGAGTGAATGGTCACAAGTGTGATGGTATTCCTACACGTGTACATGATTTTGCAAGAAGTGAAAGATATAGTGGCGCTCTATTCAACAAGGTGAAGCCGCATTGAATAGTGTGTATCGTCATTCACCGAGTGCGAAATCTTGTTCCATTGCGCAAGTAAAGACCATACACTATTTGATTTACGTACAAGACCTCAGATGTGAACAGACGTGGTCCACACAGATCCTTGAATTTAGCACACAAATGGCAACCATTTTCCTTGAAAGGCGACCAAGTATTTCACAGTCACAGTCAGCCGTGTACACGTACATGTGTGAAACCACTCAGTTGAAGTTGTTTACAAAACCAAGTGAAAAAATATGTGCTTGTAAGCGCATTTTAATTGCTGAGTGCATGTGGCAAATGTTTGTTTATTGTGACACCAAAGCCATGCAAGGCACAAAAACTTTGAGTCAATCGTGAGTATAAGACAGGAGTCAATGGAAATTGGTGACGTCAGCAATGCGATATCCATTTTTTGCTCGCACAAATTGCTTGGCTGACAGAGACAGCACGTGGTGATATTTTCACAGAATGTCAAGTGATTGGCAAGCAACAAATCAGAAGGCGACTCCATGGCATCTTTAGAGATGTCTCCACATAAAATGGTAATTTATTCATCATGAAGTCACAGAGACATCACTGTGACATCTCCGCAAAGTCTCTGGTACTGTAGGTTGCCAATGGGTTGTAAAGTAATGGAGACATCTCAGAGATCTCGCAAGTAAAATTAATCGTGTGACTTGGCCATGACTAATAAAGGAGAAGTCGCTTGGCGACATCTCTGCGACCACCTGAAGACTGGAAAGAGTTCGGAAAAATCAAATGTCTTCGATAGATTTCTTGTGACTAAGTGGAGACTTGGCTACATTCCAGGAGACGTTGCAGTGATGTCTCTGTGACCACTCCGCAACTAGGAAAACTTGAGTTACCACGAGGTTGCCAACTAGTCTCCAGCCCAATGAGATACCCACTTTACTTTAACTCTAATTTGACGCATGTTACTAAATTTTGGTTTGTTGATTTTTCTGTTTACTGAAATCAACTTGAACATGGAGCTGCATCACACTTCAAAGGGTACCTGTACACAAATAACAGTAAATATTTGGCAGAGTGGCTACGGACCAAGGGGTGCGGTTATATTGTTGATCTGAAGCCAGAGGATTGTTATAATTACAACTTTTCTTCTCTTTTTTAAATACAAGATAAGTGACCTTCTGGTTGTCAACTCAAAATCTATTTGAGGTGGAAACCCCTAATACTTCAGTGTGCCTTAAATATTACAATGCATTTGTTCAACTCTGAATTAAAATAACACATTTGGTGTGTGTCAAACACCTTGGATAAGATCTATGATTCATCACAAAATTTGGAAAGCACTATCTCATTGTTCTTCAGCTTTGTGTCATCAAGAACATTCTGTCAAGACTTGCGGGGGGGGGGGGGGGGATGCTGGAGGAAAGGACTGTAAATGTTATACAAGAGTAAGTCTCAGCCCTGCACTAAAACATAAATTTGAGTTGCAAATTAAACTGTCATGGGCAAGTAGAGTAAAAAAAAAGAAATTCATAAATGCATTTTTGATATTGAGATCTGTATTTAGACACCAGTCATGATATTTATCATATCTCACAGCAGTTTAGCATTGTTAAGATTACCAGAGTGCAATTTCAAATAATTCCTCCACAGATTTTCAGTTGATTGTATGGAAGAAAGAGAAATACAGATATTTCTTGCATATGATTGCTGTCATCTCTTTAAGCCTTCTTCGCTATCATCAATGACAAAGTAAGTCCTGTGCGATGAATTATTTTTTTCTTTTATGTCTTACCTTTCCTCCACATTGCCACTGCATGAGCACTTTACAATTCCTTTGGAATATTGTACAGCACTTTAAACAGGGTGCAATGGTACGATCATGGCAGAATGGCACTAGTGTGTATGTACACCAGCAAAAGTTTAAGTTGTAGAAGCCATAGTATAGTACGATGTAGCAGTAGTAGCAGCAGCAGTTGTAGTAATAACGTGAATGAAAAAAAAAAAAAAAGATAATGAAAAAAATAATGTACAAGAGGACTTCATTAGTACAAGCTGCTGGGGAAAAAAAAATGTCTGTTATATGAGGTATTACACAATACCAGTGATAAAAACAAAATACCCAGCAAACATTTATAAGGAACGGGATCTGCAAAATAATCTGGTTCTATTAAAAAAAGGTATCTCACTATGTCCAGCCTTGTTACAACGAGGTTCCACTACAATAAAAGTTGACATCATACAGTACTTCCATCATTAATTCTCTTTCTAATACTTGTACATGACAAGGAGTGTCTTTTTTCCATTGCAATAATCAGAAGTTTAATGTTCAATGCAATGAAATGCATCTTTGTTGACATCTAGGGATACTTTTGCAGGGTCAAAGGCACTATCACATCATATACCAATGACATTCAAAGGCATTTCCAGGGATGCAACCTATATGATGCATTAATTTAATTGCTTACACAAGTGCTATACAGCATACACCCATAGTCTGTTTGTTCTCATTGTAATCAACTTTTTTAAAATGGTTCTCATCATATGTCTCAGATTTAGATTGTTTTCCCTGTGTACCTACCAACATACTTTACAAGTACCATTTTCACTCAAGTTTATGGCACAATGTGTCTGGTTATACAGTTTGCTGACTATTGCTAGTCACCTCAGGGGCAAATCATGAAGGGTCGGCATCGTTCACCCATTTGTGTGAGTGTGTGTGTGTGTGTGTGTGGATGGGTAGACCTAGGGGGACCACTTCACAGTAGCATCTTGCTCTTGCCATGAATGAAGTGGGATCTTTTACATGTGTGAGTTGTGGCTAATATAATGTAACCCTTTCATACAAATCGCTGAACAGTGGGTGATGTCCGGAGGTTGTCCACTGTTCGCCCTAGACCATTGTTGGTATGAAAGGTAGCCCGAAAAAGACATCTGGATGAACAGTGGATGCAATGCGGGCTACACCATCTAGCACAAACAGTTGATGAACAGTGGACAAACAGTTGATGAACACTGGATTTCGTTTTGGTATGAAAGGTCTCCGCACGAACACTGGTGATCGACCGGAACTGGAAATCATACAACGTGGTCATAAGCATGCGCTTTGTATCACTTAGGCCTACATACGTTGGAAAAAAAAATGTGTATATACTTCACTGTACAGTATGCATGCATGCAATGTGTATGCAAGTAATGACGATAAAATCAGTGATGACAATATCAATAATCTGAAATGATGAATAATTAAGAAGTGTGATTTTGACCTTTTAATCTTAGATGCTCTACTTAATATTTTGACTTGATTTTAAGGGTATAATAAACTGCAGAAGGAAAGAAAAATTCTGTTTTACAAGAAATAGTAGCTGTGGTAACGTGTGCCCGAGCTCATCCGAGCGCATCCGAGCATACTCCAGACGAGCCTCTTGTATGAAACAGTGCTCTGCCCGCACCTCATTGTTTACTTAAGACCAGGCGTTCACTATAGGGCATGGACGAGATGCGGAAAGCAAATTTGGCAATTCCGCACTCAGTCATCTTGAAAGAGTCCGTTCACTGTCCTAAACATGTCCGGGCGTTTCCGCACCTTCAGGAGAGAGAAAAATTTCTGCGTCCAAATTTTGATCGAGACCAAAATTTGGACGGAAATGAACTTCCTGATACCTTCGGCAACTTGTCTTGAGGACATCGTCAGGACATCCTGCCTGTCCGTAACCCTTCCGCTCCTTCCGCAAACGCTCCCGAAAGAATCCTGCAGTGTGGGGAATCTTCGTGAATGAAAGCGGAAGACACCCGGAATGTTTTAGGACAGAGCGGTGCCAATGCGGATCTATATGTATAAGTGTCCAGAGCCAATGCGGACATTTTGTGATCAAGACATGAAAGAGTCAACACGTTCCACGAGCGAAAGAATTTTAAAAGTTGAAAAATAGATCAATGCAGCATCATGTGAATGAAACGCAAAAAGACCAAAGAGGGAGGCGACGTCCTCATGCTAGCCCCACAGCCAAACCTCTCTTCCAGTGATTAGGAACAGGTAAATAGCAGCATTTCCCAGTCCCAAATGAAGAAAGCAAAGCAGAAGGTAGTGGATATTTTGCCAACAGTAACTAGGGAAAAAAGGAAGCAGCACTCTCCGCTCCGCGTAAACTTTGTTTTTTGTTGCATTCTTTTCAGAAATTATTTTCATTTGAGGGATTTGTAATAGTTGCCATTACATTGTTTACATAGTGCATCATTTTGTTTGCTTTAAATGTGACCGCCCAACTCAAAATCCACAAACGTGGAACTACATTGTACGTCAAATCTTTATATATATGCACATACAATTGTATAGTCTATTTAGTACTATGTTATAAGCTTGAAAATTATTCAACTTGTTTGATAATGACCATCCTAACACGTTCAAAGGGGTCCAGGACCAGTGATATATCAGCATCTCTCACAGCTGGTACTTGAAGCGATAGGGCAAAGTGAATTTCGGCTGGTGTGACCTCCATGACAGCTAGCAGTCAAGTGAGAAAAATTGAAAATCTGCTAGAAATTCATAACCTCGCTCTATTTCCTACTACTGTCCGCATATCTAACTCTTGTTGTCCGCAAGTCATCAGCCTGATTGTCCTCGTTCATGATTTTGCCACTCCTACTGTAATCCTAGATGTGTCTGCGCTTTTTGGCTTTGATTAGCATATTCCGGGGTATTTCGCGCTCTTCCTGAGTGATTCCTAGGACATTCCTAGGAATGTCTGCAGTCAGTCTGCAGAGATTCCTAGGAATGTCCCAGGACAAGCCGATTTGTACACTTTTTCCGTGGACAGGATGCCGAAATGACAGAATTTGTTTCCGCAACCCTTCCTAGGCTTGTCCAGGCCCTCGTGGACGTCAGCCCTTGACGAATCACACCCCAGACGTCCGTCTAGAGTGCGTTACGGGTGATGTCCTGAGGAGTTTGGTATAACAGGACCTTTATGTTATGTCCTATCCGAGGGACAGAGTATTTTGCCTGTTACTACAGGGGACAGAATGCTTGTACACAACATTAATCAAAGGACTCTTTGATAGAACTATAAAGTCCTTTGGATCAGATGCACAATCAACTGAGCTGAATACTCAGCCATGCATACTGTAAAACACGATATTTTCGCGGCATGAAATTTTCGCGAATGGGAGCTGACGGCCTTATTCGCAG
Source organism: Diadema antillarum (assembly GCF_040938485.1). Classification (NCBI taxonomy): domain Eukaryota; kingdom Metazoa; phylum Echinodermata; class Echinoidea; order Diadematoida; family Diadematidae; genus Diadema; species Diadema antillarum. The sequence goes on along the minus strand of NW_027272121.1, from coordinate 66,929 downwards.
TATGAAATTTTCACGAGTTGCCTCCAACATTCAATGCATATAGTGTATACAATATATTTAGCGTGCAATTTAATTTTGCAAATCTCGGCTCTCGCGAAATTAGTGAAATTAAAATGCACGCGAACATTCCTCATTTTACAGTATAACAATTATTTCCAAGAAAAAATAAAAAACATCTAAGGCAATTTACACGTTTTTAAAATGTTATTTATAACCATCTGAATATTTTTGCCATTTAGTTTCAAACTATGTAAGAATATTGCCTTTTATAATTCACATACCGTGTTGTTCTGAAGGATTTTGAAATTTGTTTTGTAATTCCTGTGGTAGAAACAAGCTTTCTTTGTAACTATTATGAAGAGTTGCCAGGGATTTTACATGAAATTTTACAGCAGAAGAATCAAATTCTTTCATTCCAATGGGAGTTTTTGTGCCAACAACTCTAAGGTCATACAACACTCAGAGACACTTTGAAATTCAAACATGTAGGCCTATGCCCTACAGTGTACATGTATGGCTTCATACAGTTGTCTGTAGGATCCTGTCTGGCTCATACAGTAGGGAGTTTTCGATTGGGTGAACGAGAAGGTTGTGACGCCGAGCACAAGCGTATGTCAAGGCGTCACGTCTGTACGTTGACCTGCTGCTGAAATACATTTCGATTTCAGACGTCACGTTTCGTGGCGTGTGCAGAAGGCTACCTGTGCCTTGGGTGCATACAGCTGTAGTTATGTGGAATTTGTGACACCGTTTTTTTACCTACAAATATTTATTCTGTCTTTGACTAAATGCCAAATAAGTATCCTGGGATGAATTTTGTGGATTTTAAAACATGATGCATGGTAAGGGTAAGGCTGCAAAGTAAAATGCGCGGCACTAGGCCAAGCACCGCGATGTGACTGCGTACCGCATTACGTGCAAATGCATGTGTGGGATTACAGTATGCAGTTGCAAATTGCGAAACAGTGAAAGCGGGCAAATAAAGTACCGTAAAGTTCCGTGTATAAGACGCACCCGTGTATAAGACGCACCCCTACTTTCCGACCTAAAAAAAAAAAAAAAATTTCCACGCAAATATTGCGTGCGTCATACATATTATTTCAGCTCAAAATTTCCCTAGAATGCAGCATGTATTTGCTCTATTTTTCGTTTCCTTTTATATTTGCTTTTAATGGTATTCATCGGACATCGGCAAAATATGGAAGACGCAAAATGCGAGACTTGTCTTGGTCCTCACTTGTTGTTTGGCCTTTCAATCGTGGTACATGTGTCATGCATATCGTACTCATGAGTGTACAGTACGATCTTTGCTGTCATACATAGCAGAGGGTGTCTCACATATTGACACATTTCAGACTGGAAGGTTCATTACGAAAAAGAAAAACATCAACAAGTGTAGCAGAGGGATCATGCGGCAAGACGTACGGTGCGTACGGTAATTACACTCATGCACTGTTACCAGTAACATGTGTGTCTCTTGTACCATGCTTGTATGCACAGTGCTAGCCTTTTTTAAAAGGCAGCTCGCTATAATTTCAGCACACGCACACAGAGAGCAATGGACTTGCACACACAGTGCGCAACGGGCAAGCGCACTTCGATCCGATCGCTGTGTGCACGAGAGTCCATTGCAAAAGCCTCTCTGCAGCTGCTGCCTTTGCCAAAGGCTTGCTAGCTAGCTACAGTGTAGCTATGCTATCCTATGCATGCCTAGCTGGCCTCGTGAAATGAAGAGCAAACGAACGACATGGATATGCATGCATGCTTCACACATCGTTCACATTTACGGTGACATAGTGTCGATCCTACTCCGTATTCTACAGCTTTTGTCTTTGGCCATATTGATAATAGTACATTGATAAGTTTTACGGTATCGGTAATTTAGTGATGATACCTGTACATCACGTATTCCAGCTACTAGGTTGGCTGTTGGTAGCTTGGTAGACTGACATCGGTAGCATACAGCAGTGCTGTTACAGCTGTTGTCTATGGCCAGATTGATACATCGTTACTGCACAAGGCTGATGTAAGTTTATCTCGTATTTGCAGCTTTTGTGTGTGTCCAGATTGAAAGATCGCTCATCTATCCGTAAGTTTTAGTGATTGCTTACCTTCAAAACGTCCATGGGCATACATGGCCCCAAGTTGGCCTTATAAAATTGGGTGTACATGACGGATTTTTTTCCGTGATTCGACTGTACCCGTGTATACGACGCACCCCCGATTTTCAACGTTTTCCGACGAAAAAATAGTGCGTCTTATATACGGAACTTTACGGTAGGTACCAAAGGCTGTAGTTTGTTTGTCAGCGCTGCTGCTGTGACGTATCAAGATCATAAGCTTTCATGTTATCAAATTATTAATATTCTCTCGAAAGAAAAAGCTAAACCGGTGAAAGCACGGATTTCATGAGAAGTCATCACGCTCTCTCACACAATTTCGTCTATCGCGAGAGGAGTGTGACGTCATAGATAAGGCGGCTTGAGCGCAGCGCGAGTGAATTGGGTGGACGGTGATAACCGGGGTGAAACGCGTTCAAAAATTTGGCGATGAGGCGTGGGTCGACACTCACGCATGCACAGTATGTAAAAAATACGTCATAGCACGGTGATGCCGGGCTCAACGTGCAAATCGAAAAAAATCTTATTTCAACCAACTACACTTCAGTCTCATGCATTTCATGCAATTGCTCTCTGTACATGTGGTGCATGCTCCTGTTTAAAAAAAAAAAAAAATTTATGTTTTAAATGTGAATTCATGAAATTAGAAAATAAGCCGAGGATTACACAATACAATGGCATGTACATGTAGTGAGTGACAAAAGAAACACAAAAGGCAGAAATAAAGATGCACAGCAATCCACAGAGTAACACTGTGTTAATAACATTTTGTTTTGTTTTGGTTGTGTGTGCATGTTTTGTTTTGTTTTTTTGTCTGATACCAAGTATGGTATATATGTACAATATTCACGTGAGAGCTGCAAACTAAATAAACATTGCTACACAGCTTGTCCACATACAATATACTGTATAACAAGACATGCCCATTAATGATAATGAAATGCAGTCGCACCAGCATCATCGGTAAATAAATGCTCTAGATGCCACTTTTTTCTTCAAATTATATACTCTACAAAGTGAATGTGTATTGTCACGATAGTCTCAAAACTGAAGCCTGAATCAAAAAAAAAAAAAAAGATGAAAATGATATTGATATGAAAGAACAAGCAAACTCATGGCTCCCATACCAGATAGATCTATCTTTTGATCTATCTGTCCAACTATTTGTCTGTCTATCTACAGTGTATCTATCTGTCTATTATCTATCTATCTATCTATCTATCTATCTATCTATCTATCTATCTATATATCTATCCATCTATCTGATCTATCTATAAAGGGGATCTTATGACAATTCATCCAGCTACCAAAATGTATCAGCTGAAGTTTGTAACTCTTTCTTTGTATATTACTTTATTAGTGGAAAAATGGACAAAGAAAATGGGATTCCATCGGGATTCAAACCAGAGACCTCCGGATTACCAGACTGGTGCTCTACCACCTGAGCTATAGAAAGCCCCTTTGTATATATATTGTGTATGTGCATTTTCCTCCATTGCTTTGTTATGTCACAACAAACAATACAGCACTGGGTGTATACAATGCTCTCTTATGAACTACTCCAAAAACTCCGGAGTATATACCAAGCCTGATATTTCAAAGGTACAATTTGTACTACGAAAGCACTCAGAGAGCGCAGACCTCCACCAAGGTACATGTACACATGCTGAAAATCACCCAATTTCCCAAGAAGCCTTTTACGTCATCAACTGTGAGTTGCGTGGCACCTTGTCTCAGCAGAGCACATGCTTTAGAGCGCATATTATATGCAAACCTCAAATGCGTACAGCTTGAACTCCCAAGTTCAAAAACCCTATCTGCCAAAGATTAAAAAAAAACTTCAAAAATTCAGAAAAATTCCTGAATCACTACTAAAATGTAATAATCTGTTCCTTTTGTCATTATCAACTTTCCTACAAGTTTCATTCCAATCTGTTCGCAACTTTTAAAGCTATTTTGCAAAACATATCAACCTGACAAAATCATTGTCTTCTTGGCCGAGGTGATGATACACTTTCACATGTACGTATATTGAGGCCATTTTATTGTTTTATACAGTATGTTCCCCCAAAAAAATACAATCAAATTTTCATATTGATAACACCCAATATGATTAAACTGTCTAAATGCTACTTCAGGGTCTTAAAATAAAACATCTTAGCTCTATTTTGCAGAGAACCCCATTCAATTTGGTTAATGCCCCAGTCACATATAAACACGGATGCTCAAGGATTTACACGGTGATCTGGGGAGATCCGGGGACGTCCGGGGAGATCCGGGATTTTGGTATGACTGTACATACGGTATCAACACCGCAGCTACATGGATAAAGCCGGAAGAGCGCAGTGTCTACACGGACAAACACGGCATCTACACGGATCGACACGGCAGCTACACGGCAGCCACACGGACCACCCCGGATTGCTCTGCCAACACGCCAATCCGCGGATGACGCCGGATGTTTTTGACCTCCAAAAGTTGCCGTGTTGGCCTCCCGGCGTCAACACGGATCTCTCCCCGGATCAGATCCGGGGTGGTCCGGGGTGATCCGGGATGTCTATAGCCCTTTTCACACTTGTGTTTCTTAACCCCGGACTTTCTCTGACCCAGGACTATCGTTAGTCCCGTACCAATTTTTTCAGCTTTTTACACTGGCCAATTAGTCCCGTACTATCTCTTGTCCGGGGCTAAGGAGAAAACTTACCTTTTTACACTCCTATTTCTTAGCCCCGGACTTTCCAAACCACATGAATATTCATGATTATGCTGTGCACTGTACACGTACACGCACGCACTGGCAGCAATTGATTACCTCGTTTCTGATTGGTCAGTGGGGGTCGGACTTCTTCTCCGTCGCTTAGCCCCGGATTATTTTTTCGTTCTGTTTACACTCACTTGCTTGGCACCGCAATTGCGGTGCTAACCCTGCTTTTTTGCAGGGCCAGATAGTACCGGACTATCGGTGGGGCTAGCCCACTTTGGCAAAAACGAGTGTAAACAGAAAGTGGGCTAAGGATAGTCCCGTACCAACGGTGGGGCTAAGACCCCCCCTTAGCCCCACCATTGGTAGGGGACTATGCAGAAATTTACAAGTGTAAAAAGCCCTTATGTGACTGGGGCATAAGCGGTCACAGAGAAATGTGAAAACTTGTAAAGTATGTCATGAGCCTAGTGATTCTTCCAAGTTTAGCACCTCGATGCTTTTGTGTGCGAATACAATAGACAGAACTTGGAGGGAAGAGATTCTTGACATCCTCTACAAAATTCCTCATTTCTCTTTGACCACTGAAGCAAATCGAATGGGGTTTTCTGTAAGATGTGTGCAATGAGTTATAGTTTCATAGCCTGAATTTGTATTTGGATTGATACACTATATTTAGAGATTGCGGAGGGTCCCATCGTAATTTTTTTGGGGAAATACGGTATGATGAAAATCAATGCAAGACAGTGGTGTCTCATCCACCCAATTAATCATGTTACAATTTAGAGGAAACCTGGTTTTCATGCTTTAAATATCAGGTAATGTCTTGAAATATTAAAACAAACATTCATACATGCACATGCACAGTGTATGAAGTATGAAAACTTTCCATCAAAAGTAGTAATACTGTAAAGCAAGATATTTTCATGGCATGAAATTTTCACAAATTGGAGCCAACAGCATTTTTTTTTGTGGCATGAAATATTTCTGAATTGCCTCTGACTTTCAATGCATACTGATACACACATTGCAACCTAGACTTTCATGTGTATTTCAAATTTATGAATATTTGCTCATGCAAAATTAATGAAAATAAATGCATGCAAACCTTCCTCATTTTACAGTACATGTATCCTTTTAGTCATTATGTGCATTTTACTACCAATTAGTCTGACCGCATTCCATACAGTAATGTGAACAATGTACACAACTTTGCTTCTACAGTTTTAGTGGTTAGTATCTACATCTAGCCATTCATAGAAATACTTCACAGTTAGGCTATTAATATACTTGCATTGTATACATGTACGCAAAGGGAAGAACCCTGAATATAAGGTTGAAAGAAGGGATAGAGAACACAAGGTCATTGTGCTAACCATCCTTCGTAAGGATTATGTGTACTCACCGATAAACTTCTCCTACAATTAATCATTTTGCCAGATTTTTGGGGGGATGCTGGACGGGAGTTGGGGCAGGACCTGACTAAAATTTTTGCTATCTACGATAAATCGGCTGCATACTTGTGGGAAGGTTCTGTGAAGTAAAAGATTGACAAATACTGATATCAACACAACAGCAAAATATTCACAGAAAGACATGGTAAAAGTTAAAAATGAATTCTTTGTAATAAAGCTCAACTAATATTTAGGATCAGACATAAATTCACAAGACATTAAAGTTATTTGTAGAATGCAACAACACATACAAAAGGTATACATTGTGTACAAGTATAGTGTATGTCAATGAAATGAAAAAACAAGCATGACAAACTCTGGCACACACACTTTATGTAATGCAATGACAAGGTTAATCAGTGTAAGGTGAACTTTTTCCAATTACAAAACCAGCTGATATCATAATGCATGATTATACACTGATGTAAGTTGTGTTGCACTTGACTGATGTCCAACAATCAATGCACACATGAAGGTAGTATACAAACAAAGATTCATGATGGTGAATGAAATGCGACTGAAGAAATGTATGCACATGACATCCTACATGTGTACGGTTTAACAATCCTCTGGTGAACTACAAATTGTAAAATTTGTATCAATGTACAAGTGAAAACAAGCTTCATAACATCTATGAGTATGAATAATCACTTGATGCAGGGGGGTGGGAAGCTCTCTTCCCACCTCCCTACTTGATGTTAGAGGAACCCTGTCAATGCAATCCAATCTATCCTTGAATCTTGCCTGTCCAAAGACACGTTCAAAGGACATAGGGCTCCACAAAATGTACCATTCAAAAACAAAATGCAGTCAAAGACCATAACACTACTAACAGTAAATCATTCCCAATTCTCGGCTCCATGGACATACTTTGTACATTGTACATCTCTGTACATTATACACGATTTGTGTAGAACTACAGCATGCTCGTGTAACACTACCAAGAGAAATTTCATGATATCAAATTATAGAACCGATGCATCAAAGCATAAATATACACAGAGGAATTGGATACTGAACAAATTATACTCTCATAATTTTACAAGCAGAATGAAACTTGCTGCTTTGCATGATTTGTTCTATGAATACAAATATTGTCTTTTTTGTTCATTTCCATATATTTTTCTTTGTCAAGAATGTATCTAGAGTATATCGTATACAGTGGATTTTTCTCTTCTCACTCCAGCTGTGCCAATCTTTGTCTTGTAATTATCAAAGGGTGATAAATGTACACATACAATACATTACTATTAGTGTATAAATATACAATGTACAAGAGATTATATATAACTAATTTTGCGTTAAATAAAAATTAAAAAAAAAGATGTACAGTACAAAATATATACATGTACAATGTAGCTGCATCTTAATTATCCATTGCTTGTATAGTTCCTCTTTTTCCCCCTTTTACTCTCCAACCATGTATTCTTGTCTTGGTTGCAGAATTTTGACATGAACATTACATTAATACAACACCAGCTGATTTCAAAACTGGCGACATTTAATGGTTCTTTCTCAGCTTGGCAAATAGTTCTAATAACGTTCCAACTATAAAAAAAAAAAAAAGAGGAATCATTAAAATTCATCCTCTCCCCCTCTCACTTTCTTTCTCTCTTCCTCTCTCTCTGTCTTTCTCATGTCTTCCCTCATGCATATCCAAACATTGTCCATACAATGATACCCATCTCACTATACACACGTATACACAGTACTGTGCATTGCCAACTTTCACACTGCACAAAAAAAAATAGAAGAAAAACAAAAGCATTGTCATTCTCATCAAGAGAGGGCAGCATAACACCAATCACAAGATGCACAATTAGCTCTCCACAGAAAATATCCAACAAATCACTTTGCTATAGTTTGTCTTTGAACCTTGCACAAGGTATCAGATGTACAAAAAGGATTATCCTAGGGAACTAACATTCTTCCATTTGATAATGTTTGAGTATCCATGGAGAAAGAACCATGAGAGACCAGGCACAGATCAGCCACAGAGATACAAACACTAACATGCAGGAATACTGGCACACCATTACAATTTTTCAATTTGAAGAGTTCAACATGCAAAATGCATTTCTGGGCCAGGAATAGTAAGTATGGCAATTTTTGTCACACAACACTTTCTTCCCACATATAACCCTACAAGATTTAAAAGAAAAAAGGAATGAGAAAGACCTACACGTGTACAGTACTCATTTTAAAGGGACTGTACAGTACTGGTTGAGGTGGGGATTCAGGTTTATAACATTTCTTAGTGAGATAATGAGAAACCTCTTATGAAATATGAAAGAGCATGTGATTTTAAGAGGGTTCAACGTTTGAAAATTTGTTTTGAAATGGCACACAAAAAAAGTGTAAACATTGCAAGGCGATAGGCCAAGTCTTTTACTGGGATCTCTTTGTTTCACCTCATCTTTTGATATTTCAGCCATTTCAAAACCGATTTTCATCAAATAAACTTTTGATACCCCTTTGAATTGCATGCTCTTTGACATCTCATAGAGTGGTTTCTGAATATCTTGCAAAACGTTAAAAAGCTAAATCCTCACCTTAACCAGAACTGTACAGTCCCTTAATAAACAAAATATAAGGTTTCTTCAGTTCAAAGACTAAAAAAAGAAAAAAAAAAGAAAAAAAAAATCTGCTTTACAATAAAACAAGGAACTCTGTCACAGAGCATTTACAGCGCAATTTCAAATTTGAAATGCATGAAGAGAAACTCCAAAAGGAGACAATTCTGACCTATAATATTACAGACTGTACATACAATTTGTATCTATCACAGAGTACTAGTACTGGCACTCTTCAATTTCAATATTGTAATACTGCTACGTTTGATCCTGTTTCCATGCATTCTTATTTTGATTTTACTTTTTTTTTTCCTGTATGAATTTGAAATTGCTGACAAATATACAACTAGAAAAGCACTCCCAGAGCACAGACCTCCGCCAAGCAGTTACTTTCCACCGATGATCTTGCTCTTCCATAGAGATCAGTGATTTCCACCCACTGAAAAATCGCCCAATTTCCCAATCTACGTCATAAACCCTCAGATGCGTGGCGTGCCTTGCCCCAGGAGAAACTAGAGCACGCACTTTAGTGTGCACACATGAAAACATGAAAATGCGCAGCTTGAACTCCCAAGTTCATTGACCCTACGTGGCAAAATATCGAAAATCCTTCATAAAACCCATAAAAATGTCCCGATCACTACCAAAATTCAATTATCTATTTCTTGTGTCATTTCCAACCTTTCCTGCAAGTTTCATCCACATCCGTTCACAACCTTTTGAGTTATTTTGCACATGGACAAACAAACAAACTAACTATTAAACAAACTAACCATAGTATCGAAACATAACCTCCTCCCTTGGCGGAGGTAATAAACCATTCAAAACAGATTCACTAGTCATTTCAGTAGCAGATGCACAGTAAACATGATTCCTTTTACAGAATACACAACTCTTTTTCTATTCACTAATGCATACTGTATTGTAGGTATTTACAATGTACAATGTTTTTAAATCAACGGTAGGAGCTTGCATCACACATGTACATGTAATGTCATACTTGTACCAAGGAGGTTCAAGAGAATGGAGTCACAACCGTCTTATTTCCTTTGCTAGATGTTCGATGCCGCCGCGCAAAACAGGATCTGCCACGCAGATTAAGAAGACAATTGACTCGTGTCTCATTGCATAATCACCAGCCACTTTCTAAGGAAGATCGTTATGTCTTTGTGATGGTAATTACTTTTCGCTATCCCTTCTTATACAAGGTAGGTGGTACAGACATGAGGATGTGCGTAGAAATTGCGCAAAAAATGCTGAAATAAGGATGAAAATTACTCGACTGGGCATACCCGAGCACTAAGGCCAAGTAAAAAAAGAAAGTAGTTTCTCGTCCGGGATTTTGAGCAAGGCGATGAGGGAGGTCCTTACTATTTGATATCTTACTATTCTTCGAGGATTGTCAAAATGAGAGTAATATGTGTTTCTCGTCCGGTAATTCTGAGAAAGGTAACGAGAGAGGGCTTTACTATTTTCTATACCTAATTTATGAAATGAAATATCACTCTGGCAGCTGTGTTATGAGAGACCAGGTCCCAAGTGTATGTCTTGCCTGCGTTCTTGTGCATTTTCAAACAAATAGATATATGTACCATACTTGAAATGGAACTTCATGCATGCAGAAATACAGTTGCTTTTTCTTTCCACTACAGTTGTCAAGGGAAAATGACCATCTCATACTGGTATTTAGTGTTGTAACGGCATTTCTGATACCAGTGTACTTGCAATTCTGATGTATTGTGCTATTAATTGAAACAGGTATAAAACATGTCTTTCAACAAATGTACGATTGAAATAAGTTCCATGACATTCAAAACACTGCTTTATTTATCATTGGTGTTTGTGACTTTTTGTGTCCACACAGCTAGTCAGTGGTATGTATGCGATCTGCATTTCTTCACAGTACAATTGTAGCACATTCAACTGGAAACTGGCTTACTAAGTACAATTGCAGATGGATGTCAAAATGATACTGATATGGCATTATAGCATTAAACATTTAAAGATGTTTCTTCATGTTCTAAAAAGACATTTGATAATCACTCATCATTTGGATGATGAATGATTGTATACCACACTACATACAGATGATACAACTCACAGCCGTGTCCGTGAATTTACATCGTAAAGAAAAGTATCCCGCAGAAATACGAGACAAACCAGAATCCGTGGAAAAGTTATTTATTTTGTAGATACACTCATTTAATAATTCTACATTTGCTGGAAAAGCGCATTCATTTTCTCTTCAAAATAGAACAATACATCGCCATCAGATGCAACGTTACAGAGCAGAGTGTACGGGCCTCTACACATTTGAATGTGTTCATGCATGTGTGCAGACAGCTGACGTACAGACCAGGGGATGGGGACCCTGCATGAAAGTAGTGGACAGCTACACTAGACACGCACACGACACGGCCACTGCACTGGCACCGTACCTTCCGACACTGCACACACATGCACATAGTCACAATGACATGAAGTACATACAAACTCGATACAAATCCTCACAAGTATTTGTACAGTACAATTCATCCGCTTAAAATATGAGAAACAGGGAAAAATACGAACAATGCGCGAAATATGCGTGGAATATCAGCGATTGTTCGCAAAAATGTTGCCGCTATCGCTATCGCGTTCACGACGTACCGAGTGCGCTGTACATCACAGCCCAGGCCCGCGCGGCCCGCGCTCATCCAACTACAGTTCGACTGCTTTGTGGGTCATTCCTTCTTGCCGAGCTCGCAGTGTGAAATGCATGCGTTATTACATACGCACTACAGAAGCTACAGCTGTACTACAGCTAAGTAGAGGACGCAAGGCATAATTATTAGAAATGAGACATCACGATTGGTAGGTGAATTGTCGATTTTTTTTTTCGGCGGCCGAAAAAATGGTATAAATATCAAAAAAGTCGATGCGGCAACTGAAAATCGATGTGGGCAGGGAAACGGGCTGGGACGAGAATTATGAATTTCTTGGTATCTTCAGCGCCATTTTGAAAATAGTAAATAGTAAAAAAATCGATGCGGCGGCCAAAATCGATGCGCGCGTGGACGAGAAACTGGTTTCTTTTTTTTACTTGGCCTAATCTGATATATCTATCAATAAAGAATTATATTTGAAGATTATTCCATGTCTGTTTTATTTGTCGGAATTAAGCGGAAAAGTGATAAAACCGGCTTTCCAGGATGGTACATAGTATTGTACAGTTTTAAACATTTTCACATGATACAGCTCTGATTAACGCTTTTGCACAAATTTCTGCGCGGGATTGATTTTCTATTTACATGCTTTATCATTAAGTGAAATTGCATTTCATTTAACAAATAAATAAGCAAAATATGGCTAATATTATGTTAACGTTCAAAATGAATCTTCAGATTGCTCAGCAAGACGCCTGCTTCGAACATCAATCATCTAAGGCACAAATGCACCTGTGAAATTCTTTTGTACATCAATAGAAATCGGACAACTGTTTGAATAATTACAGCCAGTTGGAACTCCAACTCTAACCCTAACCTCCTTGGTCATACTGTACACAGATATTGGTTGGACATATTGTACATTGTTCTCTCATTCCTTTGTAATTCTGCATACACAACTGCGAGTACTGTACAGGTATGCAAATTCTTCTTAGTCAATTGTTTAACAAAGGGCAGGATTAAAAATACATCCTCGCGCTATCAACTTGCCATACACTGTATACAAGTTTGTATTTGACGATTTGAAGAAAAAAGTCTTCTACACATACTGTATATCGAAACTCCCGCCTTTAATTTCCTCCTTGAAACAAATTTTTGTTGTTTTTTTCTTCAAAGTGACAGATATTCCATTCATCTGATATCAATTTTCAATAAAATGAACAACCAATTTATATCTAGATTTAAACAAAATGAATTCACAACAAATATTTTTTTGAAGGTACATGTACAACAGCAAAGAAGAAAGAGCTGCATAATTTGTAATGGACAATTGTAATGATACCAGCTTGTCCTTCTCGGTACCAGGCCACATAGGGTGTTTAGACTCTTGAAGATCACTGCATAAGACCTATACACTGTGGGCTCCAAAAGAAACCATTGGACTAATCCTACATTGTACACAATATAAAAGATAAATTTTCTCATAAAGGCAGCTATAATAGTCGCCAGTTACATGGTCAATACTTCAATGCCCTTGACCATTGCCATGTGATAGCAGAACAGGGTGTTGTGTGCAGTACCACAAACCAGAACCAGAAGTTCAATTTATACTCTGCTACACCCATACCATACACAGCATGCACATTGTACTGTAAAACATGATATATTCGCGGCATGATATTTTCGCGAATAGGAGCCGACGGCCTTTCCCATGGCATGAAATTTTCGTGAATTGCCACTGGCATTCTATGCATATAACAGTATCACAAAAGACAAGAATTTTCGCGTGCATTTTAATTTCGCAAATCTTTGCGCTCGTGAAATAAAAATGTATGTGAACAATCCTCATTTTACCATATTTGCACCAAACAATTGATACAAATCTACACAATTTCTCCATAATGAACTAAGAACATCACTTCATGACAGGATATACTACAAAAAGTAACATTTCACAATACTTGTGTACCATGTACAAATTATACATACTGTAGTGTACAGGGCAAGTCCAAGATAAGGTCCCCTCAGAAGGCAAAATTTCATCTTTGCTCAATATTGACATGTTTGGTATCATTTTGAAGCTTATGAGTTGAAGTTTTGATTTCCATGGAGGAAAAAATGATATTATGTAAGTTTATGCAAATTTCAAGGGCTTCATTTGCATAAATGTGAAACACAGCGTTACGTATGGGACATTTATAAAAATTCATATTAATTCAAAGGAAAGCAAATGATATGTGATTAATATGTGGACATAAGAAGTTCATCAAATAGTTTAACTTGGTATAAAAATTTAGGGATTATGCAAATGATTATGCAAATTAGCTCGTGTCCTATCATGAGATGTCTCATACGTAACAAATTGAGGTCATTTTTTTAGGTTTTTTCTTAAATTGTTAAGGATATTTTAATGCCCTTTTGGAAAGTTTTAATTTATTGTTTAGAGAAATTAAATACCATAGAAAAAAAGAAAAAAACAGTAAAAGATATATTTTATTAGGCATTGAAATAATGTTACGTATGGGACAAATGCGTTACGTATGGGACATCCTCATACATATTGCATGTGAATGCATGTAGCTAGCTGGGAAGGTCTCTCAGTACACAAATGGTAAATCATCCTGAAGAAAGCATCCCAGCATTGTAGCTACTTTTTGAGTTTTAGACACTTGAAACAATGCATGTACTTGACTGAACAATTTTCAGAAAGGGGGAGGGGAAAATGGCAAAATACAAAATGAAAAATCAGCATTAAAGGGATGGTATAGTTTTTGTAGAAATGGGGATTCAGTTTTCAACGTTTAAAGGACAAGTTCACCTTCATAAACATAAGGATTGAGAGAATGTAGCAATATTAGTAGAACACATCATTGAAAGTTTGAGGAAAATCAGACAATCCGTTCAAAAGTTATGAATTTTTGAAGTTTTTGTGCAGTACCCGCTGGATGAGAAGACTACTGCTGTGTATGAATAACTTAGATGTCACATGCGTACAACAATATAAGGAAAATATTAAGAGAATTTCACAAAATTCCATCTTTTGAAAAAAGTACACATTCCCCTGACTCCTTACCGACACATGTTATGGGTAATATTATTCCCCCTGCCTTTAGAAAGAGGCAAGTCAAGTGCTCTTTTATTATTCGAAAAAAGTGAAAATATGTTGAATTTTCTTTTACATTTTCTTTATACTGTTGTACGCATATGACTCACAAGCTGTCGTAGTCTCCTCATCCAGCGGTTCCAACACAAAAATTTAAAAAATTCATAACTTTTGCATCGATTGTCCAATTTTCCTCAAACTTTCACTGATGTGTTCTACTAATATTGTTGCATTTTCTCAATCCTTATGTTTATGAAGGTGAACTTGTCCTTTAATGAGATGATTGGAAACCAATTATATGAATTACTAAAGAGCATACAATCCTAAGACTAGAGGAATTCAAAGTTTATGTGACGGAGATCCAATTTGAAATGGTTGTGATATATACAAAAAATGTATAAATCAAAATAATTCTTTTTTATTGCAAGTGATACACAAATTGTTCTTATTCAGTTTCAATAGTAGCCACAACAAAATTCATGGGTATACATACTGAGGTGTGACTCAAATCAATGACCTGACTGCTAGACAGACATCATATATCTATACTCGATCACAGGGGTTCCACGCAGCAGGTATTGCTTATTTATCAAATTAATATTTCTTGTATCAAGTCATTTTTTATTGAAACTAAATGGCAAACTGCCATTCATCAATGGAAGTAAACACTTTAAACTATTCAATTTTTCAGTAGTAACTATCCTGATAAAAATAGGGCATACATACTCAGGTTGGTCATAAAAAATATGATTAAATATGATTATGATGGTAAATGTATGGGGAATATTGTTCCATTATCAATCTGGAACAGCATTTGAGTAATTTCAACTGATTCTTCCTCAGTGATTATGCAAAAATTTGTTTATGGGTATTTTGCAAAATCATTATGCAAAATACCCATATAAACTGGTTCTCCACACACTAAACGAATGGGGGACAAAGGGCATGCATACTCAGGTTGGTCATAAGAATATAAAAATATGATTGAATATGATTATGATGGTGAATATTCGGGGAATAATGTTTCCTTGACAATCTGAATCAGTATTTGAGTAGTTTCAACTGGTTTTACTACAATAATTATGCAAAATACCCATAAACATGGTTCTTCACACACTAAATGAATGGGGGACAAACTGTCCCATACGTAACTGTCCCATACGTAACACGTCATGTCTGTCTTTAATTAGAACCTGTAATTAGAGCTTTTTTCCTAATGACATGAAACTTACCTGTGATAATCTTTGAGTGTTGTGACTTTCATCACAGTGAGTTACAAGTTGTAGAATGAAATACTTTCAGAGAGTTTTGAGGTTGAAAAGAATGATCAAAAAAAAGTTTTCTGGTCCCATACGTAACGGCACATATTTTCTCTTCTAGAATATAATTGTCAAGGTCATTTTTCTCAATTTTTTACATGTTTATACTTCTCCTAGATATCAATCACCATGATGAAGTTCAATATGATCAAAGGCCAGTAACACTATTTTTCAGGTCATAAAAGTCTCTGAATGTCCCATACGTAACACGCGCATTATCTTGGACTTGCCCTACAATATACTTTGTCCTCTGTCATGGATCTACGACTGTACCGTATCATGAAAAGTCAACCTGTACCACAAAGATGTGAATGGCATTACACCAGTAGGGCCTACAATTGTACCTTTAAAGGACAAGCCTACCTTCATACACATGTGGATTGAGTGAATGCAGCAATATTAATAGAGCACATTACATTGTAGCAAGAGTTTGAGGAAAATTGGACAATTTGCTTAAAAGATATGAATTTTTGAACTTTCTGCTTAGTCACTGCTGGATGAGAAGACTACTGCAGCTTGTGATGTCACATGTGAACAACGATATAAAGAAAACATGAAGAAAATTCAACATATTTCCACTTTTCTTGCATAATAAAAGAACACTTGATTTGCCTCTTTCAGAAGGCAGATGGAATAATATATAACCCTTAACATATATGTCAGTGACAAGTTGAGTAAGTGTGCACTTTTTTCAAGAAAATAAAATTGTGTGAAGTTCTCTTTATATTTTCCTTATATCGTTCTATGCACATAACATCATGCACTGTAGTAGTCTTCTAAACACCTGTAACCAAACAGCATCAAACAATGCAGCATGGCACACTAGTTTCAGCACTGCAGTCATATGAAAATACTATACATGTTCTCTTCCCACAGGTCAGTAATTTGCCCGAAAGAAGAAGAATGTCACACAACATCAATATGAAGTATATTGTAGGGTCTAAGAGGACTCTAGAAAAAGTACAGTTGGGTGAATTTAAATCTCTGGTACCACAATTATTACAGCACCAACCCATTCATTATACCTGTAGATCTACATGACTGGCAGTATGACCTGGCTACCACAGACAATTTTTAACATTGCTTCAGTGATCGAGTTTGTGACCTCTTGCATTAGCTCTACATGAGTGAACATTACGTCAACAATACAAGATCATAGTATCATCCATTGCATTGGTACCTAAATTTTAAAAGATACTATATATGCCTAATATTTCACGAGGGTTTTATTTTCCTGAATTTTGCGAGTCAGATGCTCTTCGTGGAAATAAAGACACACGAAAATATCAACTATGAGCCCTATGAACCAATCAAATATGAGCCCTACCTGAGACGGGACAGTACTGTAACGAGGGACAAATAAGCTTTGCTTCCAGTCTCTACACCCAAGTATACCAAGTAAGTAAGTAAGTATGATCACGCTATGAATGTGACGCATGCGTACATTTTTCCGTTCGGTACAGGACTCCATGATCACGAATTTAATCACTCGCAAAGTCGTTGGGGAGTTCATATTCATGAAAATTTAGACTCGCTAAATATATGGCGTATACAATAAACTCCTAACATTAGGACTAACGTCAATTACTGTAGATTGGTTCTTGGCCAATCAACAGTGATCAATGGCCACATCCATGCTGTGATTGCTGATGCTGATAATCAAATCGCCACTGCACAAATCCCAAAACACAAAAAGCTACATTACAAAAAAAAAAGACTGGCATGTGATTTAGCTTAAGCCAGTTAAGGCTACTTTTTAATACATTTAGAAGTTTGAGGGTCAGTCATACATAAGCAAGCCACAAGATCACATGCACATTGCTCAATCGGTTGCCACCTCAGAATGACGCCAAGTTAGCATATGACAAATGCAGAGACTCCAACTCTCCCGTTTTCGACGGGAGATCTCCCGCCGAAAACCCAGTTTTGCAAAATCTCCCGTTCTCCCGCTGGAGATTTGATCTCTCCCGCCCTGGCTCTGTGTCTCCCGGTGGAGAGGATTTCTTACTTATTGCTATCGTATGTTGAAAAAATAAGCCTTAGATAGCACCAGAGAACATCTAAAACCCTAGGAACTTCGCGCTTTGCACATATCAACTTGGAGTCTCCCGTTTGCTATGGGTTTCGGGCGGGAGAATCTCCAGATCAGAAGGTGCTTGGGGTTGGAGTCTCTGCAAATGTACAATTTGCCCTCAAGTTGACCTCGCTATACCCCGCCATTCACTCTCCGACATAACACGGAGTACATACTAGTACTACTACAGTACTATAGTACTACCACTTGCAATACGTGACAGCCCGCTACCGTTGATATACACCGATAGACTCTACATATTACAGTCCGTTTGGCTTCTCTACCAGCTGATTATTATTATTGTATCAGGCAGCATGCAGCATTGGCCCATTGACTATTGTCTGTATCCATCGCTGCCCGCTGGTAGTAGAACACTGCTGCAGCACTACCACTCGCCAATTATTGTTCGCACTTACCTGTCACGGCGCCAAGTGTCGTTCCCTGCCAACATTTATCCCACTTCTCATCAACATGACATAAGAAAAGCCACGATCAAACCCATTACTGTAGATACTTACAACTTGTTCAGCTAAAAGACGCAGCGATCGGGAAAAGTGAAACTTTGCCTTCGTAACAGGTGAACATTCACGTTAATATCAACACGGCATGCAGAAGCGGCGGCGATATTTCTTCGTCGTGGAAGCTGGTTACACACAATCGTACATGTGTATACATTCACGTGTGGATCATCACACGCATGGAGTGTGTGTGTGTGACTATTGTGTGTGTTACTGATGATGATAGATGATGCCTTGGCTGCGGCTGCATCGTGCATCGTGTGCAGTGATCGCGCGTGTGATGCTGTATCACTCTGCGCACACAAGAGTGCGCAGTGCGAGCTCGCTATCTCACAGATATAACAGTGCACAATGAAGTAAAACGACGTGCATGCAAACTACAGGACTTTGTCAAAGTTATTACGTAATTCCTCCGTATTGCGCGCCTACGTCTTCTTCTTCCACTTCTTCTTCTTTTAATACTTTACTTTACTTTACTTACTTTTACTGTTCATCGATCAGGATTTCATCCTCACCTGCTCTTGATCCTTCCATTTAAAGGTACTGTTTACCATTGGGAGCAGTGGTTTAAAAAGCGTTCGATTCACATTTCAATTCAATTTAATTCATTTCATTTATTTTCATTCTTTTTCCAACAAAAATCAACACAGAATAAATCAGGAATTACATCATGCGTACTATAGTCTTTGCAAAACATAAATGATACAGCTAAACATAAGAATGCATAGGCCCTACTGGCAAAAAAAAATACAGAGTTACTAGTATGCTTTAGTTGAGAAAAAAAAAAAGAATTGAGAGGTCCACTAAAAAGCACGCTTGTATAAGTGAGCCACTCCAAAAAAAAAAAATCTTATTTATTTACTTATTATAGTAATAGTTACTTATTTACAAATACTTATCACAAATATAATTTACGACAGGACGGAACAATAACGGAACAACATGACACGACTTTACAGAATAGATGGAAAGAATGGAAGGAAAGAAAAAAAAAGAGAATGTCTACGCGCTGAACAAGGGAAATGGAACAGGGTATAATCATGGACCCTATAATTGAGGATGTGCTTCAGAGAGTTGGTGCTGCACGCAGCTGTGCAAGGATTATGATGGCTGCTTCATTACATAATAATGAATTCAGTGATTTATTGATTGATTGATAGATGGATGGAAGGATGATGAACCATGTGATTGATGAGACCTAGCTAATGAAAAAAGGATATCAGAGAGGATTTAATAACAGAAACAAATTCAACTTGCGCTAAAAAGAATACTAAGATGGGGAATCTTTTATTTCACAGCTTAATGAATTCCAAAATATAGGACCGGTGTATATAAATGTACGCTGAGCCAATAAAGTTCTCAGGAGGGGTAAATGAAACTCATTAGATTGCCTAGTGGGATAATTATGGAAAAAATGGTTCTGTGGGAACATTGAATTGAAAATACTGGGAAGTGCATTTGCATTGATATCAAACATAAACTGACCAAGTTGAAAAAAATACAAATCTTTGATTTTCAAAATCTTATACTTCGTAAATAATGGCTCTGAATGGGACGCCACAAATAATACAATTCAAATGATAAGTTTGATGCATATGTGTAAGTCAGTTGTGTCACAACACAATCTACCATACAAACATTATGCAATAAAGCCTAAAACATCGAGATATCAATATTTTTCACAATAAACCATAACTGTAGATGGTTAAATCTACAAACGTTTTTAACTATTGTTCATATTTGCACATTTGTTATAGTTTTTTTTTCTTCTTCTTCTAGTATAGTACAGTCCACCATGAGGTGTATCAGCGCACTGGTTGGGTGTGCAGTGCAGGCAGTTTACAGTGGCAGTGCTCCAGATAAAATTCATGTGGGCTATGTACAGTGCTAGAAAAAAAATGTGCAGCTAAAACACACTCCCACTGTCTAACGGAGCTGAAGATTTTGCACCTCCTCCTTAAATGTAAGTGGGGAGGTACATCTTATGAGCTGATCAGGTGGACTGGTCGAGTTGCATCTGGTATGAAACACTTTTGGTATGTCAGAGTGCGAGCATATGGGATATACAGCGTTTGTGAATGTCCCCGGCGGTTATTTAGATGTGCAGGTAGGAAGTCAGGTGGAATATCTAAAATTTACATGTGAGTTCAGGATGGAGTAAATCATGTACACTTTGGCTCGGGCTCTTCGTTCTTGGAGTGTGGGCCATCCCAGTTTAGCCATCATGTCTGTTACACTGCTTGTGCGTCGGTAGTCTTGGAGCATAAAGCGAGTGTAGCGGCGTTGGACCATTTCAAGCCTGTCGATGCTGCACTGTGTATAGGGATCCCATATTATGCTGGCATATTCCATAATGGGTCGTAGGAGGGTCAGGTAGCACAGGACTTTGATTTTTCTTGGGCATGGGTGGATATTTCTTTGGAGGAAAGCACTGGTGGAGTTTGCTTTCTTTGTAATTTGATTGATATGATGATTCCAGCTCAGGTTTTGATGTATGTGGATGCCAAGGTACTTTGCTGTATTACTGTCTGCCAGTGATTGCCCATGGATGTTGATGTCTCAATGATAGGTTCCCGTTTGTTGGTGATACGGAGTGCCTGGCACTTGCTTGGATTGAATTCCATCAACCAGTCATTTTTCCAACGTTGCAGGGTGTCTAAATCATGCTGCAGTTTGTGGTCTGCTTCTGACTTGATTGTCCTGTATCACAGACCATTAAGTCGTCTGCAAATAACCGAACAGTGCAGCTGATGGACAGGTACTCAGGCAGGTCATTGATAAACAGCAAAAATGACAAAGGCTCTACAACACTACCCTGTGGAACACCAGAGGTTACATTCTTGACGTCTGAAGTTGAGCCTTCAAGTATTACTCTTTGGGTTCTGTTGTGAAGAAAATCAGACAGCCAGTCAAGGAGCTTTCCCCTGATGCCATAATACTCTAGTTTGTATTGTAATCTGGTATGTGGGACCTTGTCGAATGCCTTAGAAAAGTCTAGTAATATGACATCGATCTGCTGTCTGTCATCTATACCATTGGCCAGGTCTTGGATTGCGAGAAGAAGCTGTGAGATGCAGGATCTCTTCTTTCGAAAACCATGCTGTGCATCGGATAGGATGTTGTGTGTGTCAAGATGGTCCATGATGTTGCCATGGATAATATGTTCAAGCATTTTGCAGGTTACAGATGTTAGGGAGATCGGGCGATAGTTTGACGGGTCATGCCGGTCACCAGACTTGAAGACTGGGGAGATATTTGCTTCTTTCCACTCAGAAGGAATCTCACCTTGATCGACCGATACTTGGAAGAAGAAAGTAAAGACTAGTGTTAACTCCTGGGCTAGTTCTTTTAGAAGTCTAGCTGGAATCTCGTCCGGCCCTGAAGCCTTATGGGGGTCAAGTCCGGAGAGTAGCTTGAAGACTCCGGCAGGAGAGACGCATATCCTTTCCATGGACGGGAATGGATTCCTACCCTTGTCTGGGATTGTTGATGTGTCCTCATCCTTATTGCCCTTCCGAAAAAGTCCTGTGGTACTCCTGTGGTAATTACCACAGGACGGTACCACAGGACAGTACCACAGGACAGTACCACAGGACAGCACCACAGGAAAGTACCACAGGACAGTACCACAGGACAGTACCACAGGAATTGTCCTGTGGTATTTTGGGACATACCACAGGACAGTACCACAGGAATTCCTGTGGTATTTTGGGACGTACCACAGGGCAGTACCACAGGAAAGTACCACAGGACCGGTACCACAGAACAGTACCACAGGACAGTACCACAGGAATTCCTGTGGTATTTTGGGACGTACCACAGGGCAGTACCACAGGAAATCCTGTGGTATTTTGGGACGTACCACAGGGCAGTACCACAGGACTAGTACCACAGAACAGTACCACAGGAACTGTCCTGTGGTATTTTGGGACAGTACCACAGGACAGTACCACAGGTCGATCACTACCACACAGCATTACCACAGGGCAGTACCACACAGCATTTCCATGGTACCACAGTAGAGTACCACACAGGATAGATCGAAAAAAAAAAATCTGGGAGAAATTTAGTCACATATCAAGGAATATTTCTGATAGGTGAGTGATGGATTTCAGGATAAACATGGCCCTACTTAACCTGTCCTACTCCTAACATATAACCTCAAACGAGAGTCTAATGGCCAAGTGCCAATCTAGTCCTATGATAGATCTATATAGTCATATTCTATTCCTAGGTAGCCATCGACCGTATCAGTACATATATATATGACCGTCTATCCGTAAAGCATTAAGGCATGGTTACTAACTCGATTATACTTTATTATCAAGACATGAAATTACACTTTCATAACAATATCTATGATATTGGGAATAACATTACATAATTAGACAATCTTTCATGAAGTTCAAAGTAAGTTCCATCATTAATACTTTGACTTTTTAAGTCATATATGTATTTTCTAAAATCTAGAGTGCTTTTTATGAATATTCATGAGCTATGTAAAAATTTGTACCACAGGAGTACCACAGGAGTACCACAGGAGTAACGTACCACAGAAATCCTTATGAAATTTCTCATGCTTTACATCAGCACTTTCACTAAATAGGTAATACTGTAGGAGTATAGGACAGGATAAGTAATGGCAAATCAATTGCTATAATTCACAGCATAACTCATCTATCAATTAATTGAGGAATATTAATATGTGTTTTTTTGTTTGTATTTTTATAATAAATTTCAGTAGATTCTGCCTTACAATTTTCCTGTGTGGTACTCCTGTGTGGTACTGCTGTTTGATATTCTCCTGATGTGATAGTCCTCTGGTATAAAATGTTAAGAAAAAAAAAAAGAATATCCTGTAGCATTTTTCTGTGGTACTTACGAATTTAATATGCTGTGTGGTACTTCTGTGTGGAATAGCACCATATTATGATTTTCCTGTGGGATTTTGGACAGTTCCTGTGGTACTCTCCTGTGGTATACATCGAAAATTACCACAGGAATTCCTGTCGTACTGTCCTGTGGTACGTCCCAAGACAATTCGTGTGGTACTGTCCTGTGGTACGTCCGAAAATACCACAGGAAAAGTCATGTGGTAAAATGTGGTACCATCCTGTGGTACTTTCCTGTGGTACTGTCCTGTGGTACTGCCCTGTGGTACTGTCCTGTGGTACGTCCCAAAATACCACAGGACAAGTCGTGTGGTACTGTCCTGTGGTACTATCCTGTGGTACTGTCCTGTGGTACTGCCCTGTGGTACTGTCCTGTGGTACGTCCCAAAATACCACAGGACAATTCCTGTGGTACTGTCCTGTGGTATGTCCCAAAATACCACAGGACAAGTCGTGTGGTACTGTCCTGTGGTACTATCCTGTGGTACTGCCCTGTGGTACGTCCCAAAATACCACAGGACAAGTCGTGAGGTACATTGTGTGGTACCAACCAGTACCACAGGGAGTACCATATGAGCCTGTAAAACAGTACCACACAGTTCCTGTGGTAACATTTATTTATGTGGTACATTGTGTGGTACTGACAAGTACTACAGGGAGTACCCTACAAGCCTGTGGTACAGTACCACACAGTTCCTGTGGTAACATTACAAGTGTGTGGTACATTGTGTGGTACCGACAAGTACCACATGGAGTACCACAGGACCTTTTTGTTAGGGTGAAGACAGATGAAAACTGTTGGTTGAGAATATTGGCCTTGTGGAGGCCATCAAGGTGCATGGATCCACTCGATGATCTCAGGGAAGCAGTCCCACTGGAGTCACAGCGTTTGCTGTTTATAAACTGCCACAAGCTTTTTGGGTTGCCAGTTGATTGAGGACTGATGATGTCAGTAAGATATTCATTATAGGCCTTTTTGCATGCCGCCTGTGACTGTTTCTTCAGGGTTTGGTATCTTTCTTTGTCTTTTGGATTTCCACTACCTCGAGCCTTGATGTAGCTGCGCTTCTTTCGCCTGGATAGTCGTCGTATACGGTATTGTTGATCCATGGTTGGTTAAACCTTGTTGAAGTCATCTTGGTAGGAACATTTCTGTCAAGGATGTTTGAAAGGTTGGACTTTATGTCTTCCCACATTGCTTGGACAGGGCTTGAAGAATCAAAATGTGATTTAAAAGTTGCCTGAAAAGATAAGCAATCCTCTTTCATGCCTGCCACATCCATTCGATTCCACAGAAAGATTTTCCGTCGGACAGGTTTACGTCTGTTGACAGTGATGGATGATTCGACAGACACAGTGTCATGGTCTCCAATTCCAGGTATTGCTGTACACTTGTTCACTAGAGATGGACGGTTTGTGAGAAAGAGGTCTAGACAGCTGTTGCGTCTTGTTGGGAAGTCTACTACTTGATCCAGGCAGCAGTTATGGACCATTTCAAGAAAACCATTGTTAATTGTAGATGGATACTGCTTACCTTCAGTGGTTTGTGTTTCCTAATTTATGTCCGGTAGGTTAAAATCTCCTCCTATCCAGAACACAGCACTGGGGAACTGGAGATGGATCCTTTCTATTGCTTTACCCAACATTTCCATGTAGTCAGAGTTTGATGAAGGAGGGCGGTACACTGCGCCTACAAGAAGGATCTTATTCCCGGTGAGAGGTAGTTTTGCAAAGACCACACTCTAAAAACGCAAATGTTGAATCAACATTTAAAAGGGCCGAGGGGTGACAGCATTTTTGAACTGTTGCATCCAACATTTAAAAGAACATTTTAAATGTTGAATCTAGCAGGAAAACGAACACTTTGAAAATGTTGTCACTCCTCGACCCTTTTAAATGCTAATTCAACATTTGTGTTTTTAGAGTGCATTTCAACCTGTTCCTCCACTATTGGAGCTGCTCATTTTAAGTGATATTTTCTTTCAGGGCTAGCAGAACTCCACCATAGTCGTCAGTTCGGTCTTTTCGTGTGACGTTATACCCAGCAGGAAAGAGCTCAGAGTTTTTGATGCTATCATTAAGCCATGTTTCGGTCCCTATGATGATGTCTGGTGCAGCTGAGTCAGTCATTTCTCCTATCTCTGCCCTCTTATTTTTCGCACTTTGAAAATTTACATTTAAAATTGTGAAATTCTGTTGTAACTTAACTCCAGCATTCTTTTTGCCAGCAACAGGGGATGAAGAGGCAACTGGATGACCAGGACTGTGTGGAAGTGTGGATTCATTATTATCACCAGGGAGAGAATTACCACTATCTGCTAAGACGTCAAACTGATTGCTTGTGCTTGCCTGATAGGAGTTGAACAAGCTGCTGGAAAACTGCGGCATTCCACAAGTGATGCAGTGCCACGGCACATTAGAGCTGGCCAGGGCTTCATAAACGTGGGTTGAGATAAGCATGCAATCAGCATGGTACCATTCGTGACAATCATCACAGGCCACACCACGCTGTCTCCATGTAACTGGGCGGTGGCATATCTGACACGGATACTTCACTCTGGGGCCAGGATTTAGTTCAACATCTGCTGCATTTGTGATGAGCAGAATTAAGTATAGGAGGCATGTTGTTTTGCGTCTGCCATCAGGAACACTCACATTCCATTGTGTTCGAGCATCATGAGAGATAAATTTGAATACATAAGTACTGTCACTGAACTCATTACAGTGGGGTGGAGTTTGTGTTTTAATGAGATCCAGGCACCAGAGTTTTGATCTACAAACATATGCATGATGAAGGACGAGATGCGGTTGTCCTGTATAGAGGACGACGAACATAAAGGAGAAGTTTTTGCTTAATATTGATTATACTGATACAAATTTTTACATTGGTTGTTTCTATCCCTAACTCACTTTATTTAGAAGTATTTTGAAGCACAAAAGCTGGGTTTTTGTTTCACCTGCAAAAGGTAAATAATGCCTTTAATATATAGCCTGCTATATGGGCTAATCTCATTCAAACATATGTGTTTCAAAATTCTAAAAATCAATGGGACTTGTACACATGGCAGGGAGGGGTGAAAACTGCTTGAGACCAATTAAGGACATATACGTAGAATAGTATACTCATAATCAAATACACAATTCTTCCAATGCTCGTCCAGCTTATTCTTAAAAGCATTACAGAGCACGCCGAGACCTTGGGCCGAATGCATAAAACAAGCGATTGCTTGTAAGCAATTGCTTCAAGCAAACGCATAAGCTCTTCTAGCAAAAGGTCTAGCTCAAGCAATTGCTTAAATTCATATGCATAACCTTTTGCTTGTGCCCATACCTTTTGCTTGTCCCGCACAAGCAATTGCTTGCGTTTTCAACAAAAGGAACGTCACGCCTGTGCGAACACAAGAACAAAGGCGAGTGTGACAGCATGTATTTGAAAGGGGTGTGTGTGCGAAACATTTCCTGACATAGCAATAGAGCTATGAAATGGCACTCATAAATGCGCACACAGACGCACACACACATCTATATACACACACACGTACTGGCTGATTCCCATCACTGCTTATAGAGATAGCCCGGATCTACCAGATCTCACGTGGAGAGAGGTCTCCTTGCTCTCCACCGAAGTCAGACATATACCTGTTTTTCGTGCTGACCACTGGACATTCCCGTTGTTGAGATGAAAAAGTTCCTAATACTGCTAAAGAGTAATTTCTTGTAAATTTATACCACTCCTGCACAAGTGTGGTCTTTCTTGTATGAATGTGAAAATGATACTTAAAAGGGAACGTCCAAGTTAAGCAAAAGCTCAAGTTCATTTTACAGAGCTTGGAAAATCGTAAGCAATTGCTAGCAAGAACAAGCAAAGGGTATGCTTTATGCATACGTTTTTAAGCAAACGCTTGGTCTCTAAGCAATTGCTTGAGGGCAGCAAGCAATTGCTTGTTCTTGCCAGCAAAAGCTTCTGCTCGCAAGCAATTGCTTGTTTTTATGCATACGGATTCGAGTAAAAGGCTAGCACAAGCAATTGCTAGCGTTTATGCATTGGGCCCCATATCTTCTGGAAGAGAATTCTACATATCGACCACTGTGTTGTTGGCAAAAAGCACTTCCTCACATGACAATCTAGCATACCGTTTTCCAAGCTTCATTGAGTGACCACGAGTTCTCCCACCATTGTTACCAGGGGCGGATCCAGGAATTCCGAAAAAGGGGGTGCCAAAAATATTTCTGGTGCAACTTTCGGTTTTCCATTGGCTGACAAGCAAAAAAACCCAACAAAAAAACCAACAAACAAAACAAAACAAACAAACAAAAAACCAAAAAAAAAAAAACACTTCAGCGCGCACATTTTTCCATTTCTCGTGCCTCTTCGGAGTTTCGTCGGCTGACACACACACACACACACACACACACAAAAAGGCTGCAGCGCAATGTTCGGCTCCCTCTACAATCGGCTGACAAAGATAGTTTCTTCAAAAATTAAAGGGGCACCCCTTTCATTTTTTCTTTTTATGGCTTTTGTTTTAAGATTAAAAAAAAATGAGGGGGTGCCCCTCTGGATCCGCTTATGGTTACGAATCAATATATCAAACTTAATGTGATAATGACCATGCAAATACTTGTACCAGGGAGGTTCCCCTGCTGGTACACATCATCATGTCCCCTCTTTTTCGCGAGAAACTGAGAGGTGGCAGGGATTGGTGACGCAGACGACTAGAGTACGACAATGTCTAATTCCTGGGATCATTAGTAGCCCTTTTTTAACACTTTCGAGTCTCCTTCGTTCCTCTAGTTTGAATAGTGACCATGCAGCCTGACCATACTCCAGGATAGGTCGTACAATGCCTTTTAAAAAGAGTTTTACGTTATCCTCATCCAAATTATACAAATAACCACCTTCTTATGATTCTTGACAGTTTGTTTGATTTTGCACAAACTTGTGAAAAATGTGGTCCTTGAACGTCAGATGAGAGTCCACTAAAACACTCAGATCTCTCTTTACCTTAGTTTCAGCCAAGGCGACTGTGTCAGACCTCTTCTCATTACATTGGAGTCTGGACATAACCGACCAATCTTTATTACAACACACTTTTCACTGAGTCATTCACTATCTAGTTGATGTAGGATTTGATGGCCGGTGCCACGTTTTCAAAAATGGGGGGGGGGGGGGCACTTCAGACTCCTGGTGCCACTTCCGGGTTTCATCAGCTAACAAGCAAAAAAAAAAAAAAAAAAGCTCTCCAGGGCAGGAAAGTTCTACTTACGTTGTAGTAACGGGCGACATACGGGCACTGCGAAGTACCAGCGTTACAACTGAGTGTTACCTGCGTGGGAGTTGCCTGCGAAGGCGCTGCCGCTACGGACTTCCCTGGTGTTCTGCGTGAACCAGTGGGGGCAATCCCCGCTACTCACCCGGAATAGGTTTTTGAGCATGCTCAAGGGCCTGTCACACCTTTCCGGCAAGCTTTGCTTGTGACTTCCGGGGGACAATCTACCCGGACGATCCCCCCCACAGATGACCCGCATCTGACAATATGTCATCATATACCTATAATAGCACGTAGCCGCCCGTTGTTGCCCGGAGGTGTGCATATACGCAAGTCCGCAGCAGCAGCAGCAGCCAAGATTTGACCATACTAAAGTAGGTACCTAATTGACAGTGGATCTGTACCTATTTGCCGGACACGCGTTTAATATGCGGACATTTCTAAGAGCATACGGGTGTTTTACTTGCAAGGAACGGTGTCGATACTCCCAACATCCGTGTAGCTGGTCACTTCTTCGGGCGGGGAGCAAGCTATACGAGTAAATTGCGTACATCCTAATATGAGGGTCATTTACTGCCTTTCTGCTGGTTAGTTGAGAATCGGCTGCGGCCAAAATAACACATTCTGTGGGACGTCTGCCAAATAAAGAGTCCTTTATATAGTCTGGGTGCCAAAGCCACTTTTTGGGCCTAACCTTGTTTTACCGTCCACCCAATGTTTTTTGATGGTTTTACCCTATTTTAAGGGTGCTGAATCCAAATCTGGATGATGCAACTCTTGCATCCTTGAGGGTTTTAAGATATTCAAGATGGCCGCCAAAATGGCCGCCCTACCGGAAATTTCCATGTATTTCCTTCTAAATGGTGAGAAATTGAAAACAATTGATGGTTTTGCCCTATTTCGAGGGTGCTGAATCCTAATCTGGATGATGCAAGTCTTGCATCCTTGAGGATTTTGAGATATTCAAGATGGCCGCCAAAATGGCCGCCCAAACCGGAAATTCCTATATATTCCCTTTTAAATGGTGAGAAATTGAAAACAATTGATGGTTTTACCCTATTTCGATGGTGCTGAATCCGAATCAGGATGATACAACTCTTGCATCCTTGAGGGTTTTGAGATATTCAAGATGGCAGCCGAAGTGGCCGCCGAAATGACCGCCAATTAAAACCAGAAATTCCGATGTATTTCCTTCTAAATGGTGAGAAATTGAAAACAATTGATGATTTTACCCTGTTTGGAGGGTGCTGAATCCGAATCAGGATGATGCAACTCCTGCATCCTTGAGGATTTTGAGATATTCAAGATGGCCGTCAAAATGGCCGCCCAACCGGAAATTCCCATGTATTTCCTTCTATGAAAATGGTGAGAAATTGAAAACAATTGATGGTTTTATTCTATTTTGAAGGTGCTGAATCCAAATCTGGATGATGCAAGTCTTGCATCGTTGAGGATTTTGAGATATTCAAGATGGCCGCCAAAAAAGCTGCCAAAACCGGAAATTCCCATGTATTCCCTTTTAAATGGTGAGAAATTGAAAACAATTGATGGTTTTACCCTATTTCGAGGGTGCTGAATCCAAATCTGGATGATGCAAGTCTTGCATCCTTGAGGATTTTGAGATATTCAAGATGGCCACCAAAATGGCCGCCCAAACCGGAAATTCCTATATATTCCCTTTAAATGGTGAGAAATTGAAAACAATTTATGGTTTTACCCTATTTCGATGGTGTTGAATCCTAATCTGGATGATGCAACTCTTGCATCCTTGAAGGTTTTGAGATATTCAAGATGGCCGCCAAAGTGGCCGCCGAAATGACTGCCGATTAAAACTAGAAATTCCGATGTATTTCCTTTTAAATGGTAAGAAATTGAAAACAATTGATGGTTTTACCCTGTTTGGAGGGTGCTGAATCCGAATCTTGATGATGCATCTCCTGCATCCTTGAGGATTTGGAGATATTTAAGATGGCCGCCAAAATGGCCGCCAAAACCGGAAATTTCCAATTTTAATGTTTCGCAATTGAGAACAATTTTATTGATGATTCTACCCTATTTCGATCACTGTGCTGAATGCGAATCTGGACGATACCATGCACCCTTGCATCATTGAGAGTTTGGAGATATTCAAGATAGCCGCCAAAATGCTCGCCAGAATGGTGAGAAATTGATAACAATTGATGGTTTTACCCTATTTCAGGTTTTCGTCCATGGCAAAATCTAAACCCAACCATACTCTGCTGATAAACGAACGCATATTGTACATCCCATTTTGAACTTGCCGTACTGTGAAACCAGCTTTACCGGATACATGTATCTTGGAGTTTGTGAGATACAGCTGTGCCAGGAATGAATCCTGCAAGACTATAGATGCGGTTGAATGTTTGAAAGATTACACTGTTTCACCTACATATCATGGATACGTTTTGAACACTAACAATCAGTGGACAAGACATACCCATCTCGATCAAATAGTGATAGTGATGTAGAGAAGTTTACTGAGATTCCCAACATTACCTGTTTTAATCCATGAACAGTTTTAATCGTTTCATCCATGAACACTCACATTGGTTAACTGGTTTATATTGGTGGTCTTGATGACATTGTTGAAGACAAGAGTTTGACATTTTTATAGTTCTGCTTCAAATTTTTCTTCAATATGATGTAATATCATATATAATAAATGGGGCGACAAACCTCGTATCTACAAAATGTCACATGTTCAGGAGAGAAAAACAAAAACAAAAAGCAAACAAACATGGCAGCCAAAGCACTATAACAAATGAGAGAACTTTTCCTTTGACATACCATGGTAGCTTCATTTTTGGGGTAAGACAGCTAAGGTTTGGACAGGACATCATTAACTGATTATCTGACTGTTTATTCAAAAAAGTCATTTTCAGTAAAATTTCAGATACAGGGTCTTGTCGCCCAAGTGACGATATCGTATATACACACGAGGCGAGTAAAAACAAACGACAACATGTAAGGTAATAGTTGATCGTCCAGTACTTATGAATAATATCATAATCACGCAGAGTGCTTTTGAAATTACCCTAATATTGATATATACTATACACTGCAAAAAGTCCGGTGTTAAATAGTGAACACCGAGCTGGTGTTAAATTTTCGGTGCTCATTTATGGTGTTAAATTATCACCTCCGGGTGTCATTTCCAAATTTTAAACTGTTTTTTGAAGAGTTTCTTAGTAACTGCACTTCTTGTTGATGTTTGATTTAAACAAGACGATCAAGAATTTTACATTAAAATACTAGATTTTTTGAAAAAATGTGAAAATAAATTTACACCAAAGTAACACCAGCTAGTGTGATCTCTTATTGAAGCTGGACGCGTGTTAAACCATTGATATTAACACCAACAAATATCAAATCAACACCATGTGGTGTCATTTTTGAATTAACACCAGTACAGTGTCAAAATAACACCAGATACAGTGTCAAATTAACACCACGAAGTGTCAAGTGAACACTTTTCAACACCATCACAGTGCATTTTTAACACCTGTGGGTGTGGTCCTTTATTGAAGTTTGATCGGTGTTAGATTTAACACCCGTGGTGTTAAATCTAACACCGATGTTTTTACAGTGTAGTGGTCATGGATGCAACCATTTCTAGTGACGTAATCAGAATATGCCACAAGTTTCATAAGAGTACGCGGCGAGACTCATAAGAATACAAGAAAAATTTCAACACCAAATACCAGCAGGCCATAATTTGATATTACTCTTATAGCCAAAAAGGATTAACGTCACATCAGTCTACAGAGCTGTTATTGGCTACCACAGGCATTACTTTATAACAATTGTGCATAAAAAAATTCAGTCTTATCTTTGTGTTTGTACGTTTCAGTATGATGTCAATATCATTTTTCTTTCCATTACGTGTTGAAGTTCCGTTTGAGACATATCGGAATATCTCAGTATATTACAATACCATTGTGACAGTCAT
This sequence comes from Diadema antillarum, assembly GCF_040938485.1. Taxonomy (NCBI): domain Eukaryota; kingdom Metazoa; phylum Echinodermata; class Echinoidea; order Diadematoida; family Diadematidae; genus Diadema; species Diadema antillarum. The sequence goes on along the minus strand of NW_027272121.1, from coordinate 34,290 downwards.
TTTGGATGCCATTAACTGTTGGCTGATTTGACAAATTTGCTCAACCGAGTTGAATTCAAGAATACGGATTATTGCTTTTAATCCCTCGTTTCACGTTTTAGCACAATATTTCACAATTTATAAGAAAATATAAAGGAATTTTCGTCTATACAGGACATTTGTAAATATCTCAAAACCTTCAGCATCCTCGAAATGGGGTGAGACCATCAATTTTTCTTCAAATTTTCACCATTTAGAAAAAAGAAATATTAACATTGGAATTTCAATTTCTGCCAATTATTTTGGCGGTCATCTTGGACATCTGATAACCCTAAGGAATGCAAAAATGGCAACAACAAAATGTCGAGGGTGCTGAATAGGGTCTCAAAAATTTTAATATTGACAGTTATTTTGGCGGGCATCTTGGAATTCTCAAAACCCCCAAGACACAAGAGTTGCATCAACCAGGTTCGGATTCAGCACCCTCAAAATACGGTAAAACCACCAATTGTTTTCAATTTTACACCATTTAGAACAAATTAGGGGGCCTACATGGGAATTTCCGTTTTTGACGGCTATTTGGGGCCATTTTGGCGGCCATCTTTATCATCTCAAAACCATCAAGGATGCAAGAGCTGTATCCTGCAGCTTCAAATTCAGCAAACTCAAAATAGGGTAAAACCATCAATTTGTTTTCAATTTTACACCATTTAGAAGGAAAAAGGGGGTCTACATGTGAGTTTCCATTTTGGGCGGTCATTTTGGTTACCATCTTTATTATCTCAAAACCCTTAAGGATATAAGAGTTTTAACAAGATTCTGATCCAGCACCCTCGAACTAGGGTAGAACCATCAACAGTTTTTCAATTTCTCACCATTTAGAAGGAAATACAGGGGAATTTTCGGTTTTGGCGGCCATTTTGGCGGCCATTTTGGCGGCCATCTTGAATATCTCAGAACCCTTAACGATGCAAGAGTTGCATCATCCTGATTCGGATTCACCACTGTCGAAACAGCGTCGAACTATCCATTGTTTTCAATTACTCACCATTAAGAAGGAAATACATAGGAATTTCCGGTTTGGGCGGTCATTTTGGCGGCCATCTTGAATGTCTCAGAATCCTCAAGGATGCAAGAGTCGCATCAGCCAGATTCGGATTCAGCACCCTCGAAATAGCTTGGAACCATCAATTGTTTTGAACTTCTCACCATTTAGAAGGAAATACATAGGCATTTCCGGGTTTTGGCGGCCATTTTGGCGGTCATCTTGAATATCTCAATATCCTCAAGGATGCAAGAGTCGCATCAGCCAGATTCGGATTCAGCACCCTCGATATAGGGCAAAACCATCAATTGTTTTCAATTTCTCACCATTTAGAAGAAAATACATGGGAATTTCCGGTTTGGGCGGCCATTTTGGTGGCCATCTTGAATATCTCAAAACCCTCAAGGATGCAAAAGTTGCATCATGCAGATTCGGATTCAGCACCCCCGAAATAGGGTAAAACCATCAAAAAACATTGGGTGGACGGTAAAACAAGGTTCAGCCTTTGGCACACAGACTAATAGAGAGATTCCTTCACTGAGTTGTCAGCCCTTTAGGGCCTACGTCACACCTTTCCAGGCAAGCCTCACCAGGTCACACGGAATAATAATAATGATAATAATAATGATAATGATTATGAATAACACTTATATAGCACTTAATACTGATTTTTCTAAGCGCATTAATCCGGAAAAAAATATTGAGGTAAGTTCCATCATTATTGACATATAACAATAGCAACAACAACAAAATTAGGATTGAGTAAACAGATAAGTTTTCAACAATGATTTGAACTTATCAACACTTTCAGCATTACGAATAGAGAGGGAGTTTATTCCAAAGAGATGGGGAACTAACAGAAAAAGCCCTATCAACATAACGGGTACAGGTGAGGGGACCACGTGATAATTGGAGAGTGGAGGAAGAACGGAGAGAACGGATTGAAGTGGACGAGCGGAAGGAAATCAAATCTTTAAGATAAGATGGGCAAGATTATTACACTCTTAAAACAAACTTGTCAAATTTGAATAGAAACTTGTCAAATCTGACGAGTTCTCCGCATCCGAGGCAATTGGGGCACTCACAAGTTTCTTGTCAAATGGACAAGTACAATCTTGTCAAATTTTGGAATCGGATTTTTTTGTCAAAATTTGAGGAGGAACCTTGTTGTTTATTTTTGAATCGGATTTCTTGTCAAAATTTGAGGAGGAACCTTGCCATTTTTTATAAGACTACCTGCTCAGAATTACTAATAAACTTGTCAATTTGACTGAGTATTACTATTCAAAATCAAAGGTGGCAACTTCTCAAGTGTGAAGAGATTGTCTTGTCAAATGGAATAAGGCACACGTTCAAACACACACTCACACAGACACACACACGCACACACGAACATTCAAAAACACAATATCACATGTGGTCTTTTGAAATTATTCGATCGAGCGATACGGTATACATGTAATGATATTTGTGTGAAACCCAACTCATATTCAGCATGCCTTGCAAATATGTCACATTGTGTTGTAAAGATTGTTTTAAGTGTGATGAAATAATCTCTATCTATACAATGAAGTCTATACAATGAAATAATTGCTATGACATCTACGAAGTCAACTGCATGTGCCTACAATATGTCGAAGTAACACAAGTTTGATAATCCCCACAGTCAAATGCCATTCCACATCTTCCATTCTTTTTTATATTTTTCATTCCCCAAAGTATGCCGAAGCTTTTGCTTCAGTCCGAAAAGATTCGAATTTGATAGGCAGAGTTAATTTCATCAAATGGATGGTGACAAAGTGGCAAAACACCGCTATTGAAGCAACATGGGAAATGTCGTGTGTACTATATTCTATGAGCACTTTATTTGAATTTTGATTCTGAAATCCTGCAAACATCACAGGTGTCATGAAATCTATAATTTTACATGAATATTATGAAAATGTAAGCATAAAAATTGCATATAAGATCCATTGTAATGAAAATATACACTAAGAATGCTCTTTAAACGAAGATGTGCATCTTTCGTTTTATAGAGCTGATGTAACAACTGAAAGAAAACATTAAGTCTAGTGGGCTGTAGACATCCAAGGTGGTAGATAAGCCTATCCTCGCCTACTTTGCAGATTTTGTCCGTGCTACCGTAGCCGGTCATCATAACGCAGATCTTGAGGTTGTTGATGGTGGTGTCCTGGCAAGTTGAAATTGTGGGCTACGGAAATTCCTGGTGCTTGTAGCCTGATGGATCGAAGATGTTCTGTTGTGCAAATGGCCAGTCTCCATTTGGTTTCTTCTATGTAGATTTTGTAGCTGGCTGTACATGTGATCGCACAGAGGTCTCCAGGTACTCTGGGGTGTTTTGTATTGATCTGCGGATTACAAAATAAATATGTCATGACAAATAAAAAAACTTATGATACAATAGTCCACAATAGCATACTAGCACTATTGCACCAACCAGTTCACTGTCAGATACGGAATTTGACTTGGACATCAGAAACTTAGCCATCAAATGCTTCAAATGAGCAATATCTTTTACAAATCGATTATGCTACTTTGCAATTATTCTGGTGTTATTTGGATATGAAAACAAATAAATGGAAAAAATGGAATGAAAATATTAGAATATCTGCCAAAATGATTTTTTTTTCCAAACGTATGCTACACTGGACTGACATCTGTATACTAACATATGAAGGTCGAATTATAAATGATCATCAAATATTTGTTGATTTGCAACTGCATGACCTTATATTGAAAAGAAAAAAGGAATAATAATGAAATGAAATGAAGTGAAGTGAAATGAAGTGTCTGAACTCTTCGGACATGTAGAGCCCTAGTAGAGAGCACAATATATCTTGGTCTACAAAATGAACCACTGAATCAGCCAAACTTTCAAAATCTAGTTTCCCTCAATATTCTTTAGTATAATATGAAATGACCTGTTTAAGACTGAAATAGAATGCTCCAAGAAAGTGCTGTGGAACGACCGTTATCACAAATCAGAAAAGGAAAATATCAATTTCAATAATTTGGCTGATCCGACGGTTCAATGTACAGATGACGATATGCTAACCTGTTTCTAATACTCCATAGTAGTTGAGGTAGTTTCTCCAGTCCACCTGTTCTCGGCGTATCTCGGTATATCTCTGAAAATCATAGCCTTTTCATGAAGAGCTGTTAGTGGTTAGGCTGCCTGGGGGACCAAGATTTCAAAGTCCTGTCCCACCTATATTTTAAGTTAAATTTTGTATAGACCAGGAAAGCACTATGTATTATGAGCAGGTTTTTTAAATTTTTCAGTGCAGTCTTAAATGTATTGAAATATCCAAATGAAATAAGAGGAACTAACCATTTACATCCGACTTTCGTCTGCAATTAACTTATTGACCACGTTCCTCTATCAATTTGCAATAGATTCTCCCATGATCATAATCACTGTAGGCCTAAATACCGTATACGAGTAAAAATAAGAGCCTTATGAGCTACCTACTAACCTTGCATGAGGCAACATTTTAAGCAACATGTGTATGTGAGTGGGCTTTTGTTGAATCTTTCTCATCAAAATTTTCGTCAATGTTCTTCAAACCTGATATTTAGTTTAATTTTTGGTTAACAGATGACTTGCAAGAAGACGACTCGGACATGACGGCCTAATTGAACTGGTTAAGCTGCCATTATAATCATCCCAATAATCAAGCGGTCTCTTGGATGAGGGAAGGGTGCATGCAAAACCAGGGCAGTACATCAGTAGTGAGAAGTAAGTGCCAACTGCTGATCTTTTCCAGCATTTTTCCTGGTTGATTGACTGACACAGACCAGATGGTTAAACTGTAAAAACACAATCTCTTGTACTATTGGAAGCAAAGTGATATGGTTGTTTATGGCACTTATGTTAAGCATTGCCCCCTCACGCTCTAGTGCACATTATCTTCTGCAGAACTAGTGGATGGAAACCAAACTTTATAGGAATCGTCTTCAGGTGTTTGGGTCCCCAACCCCTCTCACCCCTCCCCCAAAGTAAATAGTGAGAAACTAAAACACCATCTTCCAAAGGGGGTAGGGTATCCCAGATTGTGTCTGCATTGAATATTGTCTCTTTTGGTGTACGTAATTGTAACTTTTGAGGACAGTTTATTTTCAGTGCCGGTGCTGGTTGGCATTATTAGAGCTTGTCTATGTGTGTTCATACTGCCACAAATTGATGTATTGGAACCATACAATCAGTGGCGTAATTACGGGCGGGGGGGGGGGGCACGTGCCCCCCCCCCCCATCCGCTGATATAAAAACCCAAAACAAAATAAAAAACAAAAATGAAAAAGCAAAACAAAACAAAACTTACGAAAATGGTAATTCAAGGGTTATTAACAATTGAAATCGACATGAAAGGGTGATCAAGAAATCAGATATTTTTTCTAAGATTGTTTTTTACCATATATGATTAAAGAGGCGTTATAGAGTGAAACATTGTTCAAAAAGCCCGGCGCCTACAAAAGATTGTGATTCAGCGAGATTCCTGGTTGGCATTCTGAATATAAGCAGGATGTGGAGGTGTCGTGGCCAAGTAGTATGAGCGCACGTTTTCTGAATCGCATGAGCGTGATTAGGTTCGTGGGTTCGAGCCCCACAAAGTCAGACACGTTTGCCCTTCAGCAAGGCACTTTTATCCACGTTGCTGCTCTCCACCAAGGAGTATATAAATGGGTACCCGGTAGGATGAGAAAGCTTATGTTGGTTGATCAGCATGTACGCGCCTGTATAAAATGGCGACTGACTGGAATGCTCCCCAGGGAGTGGAGAGTGAGCACTGTTAGTGCTGGCGGGAAAATATAATGTGTCTAGACACCGGGGTAATAATAGTATGTATGCGCTTTTGAGCACTCTATAGAGTGGATTTAGCGCAATATAAATTCACATTATTATTATTATTTATGTGCGCAGTATCCTCGGAACATCCGAACGGCAGAGAGAGTCGCTGCAATGTTGCGCAATGTGATGTATTGACTGTACCTTACGCTTCGTTATATCAAAGCTATCATTGATTTTGCAATGTTGCTTTACATATTAATATACAAGTCTATATTGAAATGCCTTGCATTGCCAATAACACCCTGAATGATAAGACTTGACCTGGGCTATTTACACATACACACACACACACACACACACATACACACACACACACAACAATTACGGGATGCTCTAAAATGCAGATTTTGGACATCCTTCCCCGCTTGGTCACTTCGACGCCCCTCGCTGGTCATACCTCCCCCAATCATGAACATGAACTGACACCCTTGACTACCAGTGGCGGATCCAGGGGGTGGGCGCACCGGGCGCCCCCCCCCCCCCCCCCCTTTAAGGAGTTTTTGCACCTGGAACCTTATATTTTTCGGAAAGATATTTATTGGGTAAAAAATGATAACATATGTATTCAAGACACATGAAAAGAGCATATTTCTTCAGGCGATAGCTCGCTTTCGCTCGCTCGCACCCACAAATAAGTGAAATAAATGATGATTCTGGATATATGGAATGATTTTAGAGGGTATTGTTATAAGGCATTTCGCAATAAATTATCAGCAATGCCAGCAGTTATAGCCTGCAATAAGAGATTGGAGCTACACGTCCTGGGTTATCAAAAACTTCCTCTTACGTTATAAATATGTGTATTCTAAAAGCGCTCGCTACGCTCACTCGCGCATATTATCTAATTTTCGCAGTGAAGAACATGATCATATTAATAATTTACATAATCAATGCAATATTGGCATTATGTCGGTAATTTTTGAGAAATAATAATAATAATCATTATCAATCAATCAGTCATTTATTTAATGAGCGCAGAAACTATGTTTATATAATTCATTCATATTTCCCATTCCTCGAGTAACACAATATTTCCATTCCATTTTCCAGAATTATTCAGAGTTACAAAATCATTGAAAAATCTACCAAAAGTATGCATGAAATCGCACGATGACCAACATAAAATATAAAAAATCTCCCTACCGTACGAGGGGGGATACCCCCTCCCACCCCCCCCCCCCTCGCTCGCTCCGCTCGCTTTGCGCCCCCGTTAAAGCCCTGGTCACAACTCGCCGTGCGTGCTTTTCGTCCGTACGTTCTTGGCGGAGGCCACGGCGTTCACGTTTTTTCTAAAAACGTGGGGAGGAAGTGACTAGCGCAGGGAGGAAGTACGTCAACGGACGACACTCGCACGGTTTGCGCAGGATGTAAGTACGTGGCCCGCACGCCACGCCTGGCCATGAGGGGTTACGTGCATCGTACGTTGTGCACGTGGTAAGTGAGTTGTACGTGCTTACAACTTACAATCTGCGTGAGATTGCTACGTTCTCTTGCGGAGGCTGTAATTACACGTGCTGCTCACGTAAGGTATCCTACTCTGTCGCATGTTGGAAGTGCGTGCAAGTGCGATGATTGTTTTTTCTCCCCGTCAGATGCTAGGGGTAGGCCTAATTACAGGACCAGGTTCTTCAGATGTATAATCATAATCTTCTCCATAGATGTATATGGTAATTTAACCTTCTGTGTGTCATATTCATTTCATGTCTATAGGTTTTTATATATTCTGTTGAAAGAAATGAGATTGAAATAAATAAATTAAGTGAAATATGTGAAATGTGTGCATATTTGACTCATTGACAGAGAAAGGGGTTAATAGGCTATATCAGGTATAGGACCATAGAGCTGTACAGCTCTATGTATAGGACCTAGGTTACATCACGTATAAAATGGCATTGTATACCTGATGTAGGCTAATAGGCTAATGTCAATATCAGGTATACAATGACATTGTATAACATTATTTGGATTAAAACATCCTAACACATTGGCACTTGAGGTGAGATGCGTATCATTTGCTGTTATGAAATCTGTCATCTTTATACCCAGTTTCAGAGATGGTGGCATTTCAGACATGGAGGCATTTTTTAGCTAGATTTATCAGCATATTAATAGAACAATGAATGTAGGCCTATGGGTTTGCAGTTTCATCTGAGACTAAAGGTGTCACGTTTGCAATTAAGGCCCTATATAAGGTAATACTGTCATAGAAAAATCTTCCTTGCTTAATCTCAAAATATACACATTCTCAATTTCAGAGAATGGTACTGACTTTATCACTGTTCTGCACATACAATGATGATCAATGCCTTTTTAACTACGCTTTGTGCAGATCAGTAATGTAACATTTTTTTCAAACTCCAAAATCTTGTCACTTCATGCACTGACCACTTAGAGCTCAAGATTTCTATATGATTTGCTTCTTCAAGAAGTTTTTTACTTTTTCTTATGTGCCACAAAATATGGTACAAGTGTATACAATATAATTAGTGTATATATATATATATATATATATTATATATATTATATATATATGTTACTAATCGCCTACCAGGAAGAAGGGTCCTATGACCATGATAACATAATCATTTTGGTTTGTGACACAATTCGAAAGAGTTTTGAAAGCCCTTTCAGGTGATATAACAATCATTTTACTGTGTATGCGATTTTTTCGATCCTATAATCCTTACAGGGAATTTCTGCCCTGTAGGTGAAATAGAACAGTATGAATATAAAATTGCCATCATCATGATATCTTGGAGACGAAAATGATGATACTCGTCCGTCGGCTCGGTTCGTGTACCTTGCAGAGATCACTTTTGAGGGACCTGGTAGTCTCTTTTGGGGTACACGGAGGTTACTTTTCGTGTTGGGGCCTGTACACGGCAATTGGGGACGGTCTCTTTTGGCATGCTGGTGTATAGTTCGCTCCATCTGATCTTGGAACAGCACTCACCACAGAGTGCAGAGACACATACGAGAGATATAAGTCTCTTAGTTAAAGTTGTTACCTTTTTCATTTGGCTGTAATCATCTTTAAATGTCAATCGACACATTTATGCATGCATATTAAAAAAGATCATGAATAAATACACATCACAAACATTTGCACCTCTCTGATAACGGGTGTATGTTCGATTTTGACAGGATTGACGGATTTTCACTGGCTTAGGTAACAATGACAGGTGAATGCGGTGACGTACTTCCGTACACACACACACACACACACACACGCTCCCACACGCACATCATATCAGGTAAATACAAAAACGCACATCTGCAATACACGAGTCCTTACCTATGGATGTGTTCAATAAAACGTTATTCGCACTTATAGGGGAATAGTAAATCAGAATTCCACAATGCATACTAAGGAAAAAGTACAATGTTTGCTTGAATGGAAAAATGATATATTTTTTTAAATACATCTAGAAATTGCTTTCCCGTTCATATTGCTTAAGGGACATAGAGATCACTTTTTGGGTACACAAAAGTCACTTTCTGGGCACTTGTCACTTTTTAGGGTCCAAGAAGTCCCTTTTGGAGTACACGGAGGTCACTTTTCGTGTACACTGCAGTCACTTTTGGGGTACTAGTCTCTTTACAGGGACCTATCCCTTTATGTTTCTGTTTAGGTACCCAATGGCACTTTTCGGGCACTGTCTCTTTTGGGGAAAGTTTATTTTGAGTGCCGGTACAGGTTAGCATTTATCTGAGCTTGTCTAGGTGTGTTCACACTGCTACAAATTAATATATTGGAACCACACTAGGGCACGTATGAAACAATGATCAACATCGCCTATTGATAGCTAATGGCTAACTTGATGTATAACTTTTCTGACAATATTGTTTAAAGTCACTTTCTAGGCACTTGTCACTTTTTAGGGTCCAAGAAGTCTCTTTTGGAGTACACGGAGGTCACTAATTTTCGTGTACACTGCAGTCATCCTTGGGGGACAACAGTCGCCTTACAGGGACATTATGTCTCTTTTGAGGTACGCAACAGCACTTTTCGGGTACTGTCTCTTTTGAGGTACGCAAAGGCACTTTTCGGGTATTGTCTTATTTGGGGTACGTAATATTGTCACTTTATAGGGACAGTTTCTTTTCAGTGCCGGTGCTTTCGGGGTACACGGAGGGTTTTTTTTTCTTTCTTTTTTTTTGTCTCTTTCCATGGACCTGTTACTCTAATGGCACATTTTCGGGAAATGTCTTCTTTGGAGTATACGTCAAGGTTACTTTTCGGGGATTGTTTAGGTTTGGCGTGCTGCTGTATGTTTCGCGCCATCTGAGCTTGGACCAAAACTCTCCATAGAGTGCTGCATGTTTAGAAAAACACGCACACGTACATCCCTTGAGATATAGGTAGGGAAAGAAAAGGTTAGGGTTTGGGTTAGGGTTTAGGGTTAGGGTTAAGGGTTAGGGTAAGGGTTAGGGTTAGGGTTTAGGGTGAGAGGGTTAGGGTTAGGGGTTAGAGGTTAGAGGCTAGAGGTTAGAGGTTAGGGTTGGGGTTTGGGTTAGGGTAAAGGCCCCGTCACACTACACCGTATAAATCAGCGAATGCCTAGCGGATGGGCAAAATTTGGCAAAGTCCAGATACGCTCGAATCCGCTCGAATTCGCAAGCAAAATGTGGTTTTCGAACGTTCCCCTAACGAGTGATGAGCATATGCTAACCGTGTTACGAGCGGATAAAGTAACGAATGAAAGCGAATGCGTACAGTCCATCCAACGGATGCTGAGCGGACAAAGTGAAGAGCAGCGAATGCCCAACATATGCAGAGCGATACTGCGGCAATCACGTGACGGATCTCGGCTGACGCACACTTCACCAAATCATTTTGAGCAGTGACAGTGTCAAGTAATGTTGTGACTGTGAAGATGGCCCCAAAAAGAAGGAAGCAGAAGTCACCACCAAGTACTCCTGATGTCACTACCCTCGACAGTCCTCAAGATTCCCCTAAAGTGCACTTCCTTCTGATGATCACGTTGACGATGATGTTGGTAGTCCAACATTCTCCATTGCGTCTGGTGCCTCCAACTGGAGTCAAACTTTCACAATTCCCAATTTCCATGCGGAGATTCCCATTTACTACAGGTTGACTTTTATAGCAGCGGTTTAGAATAATGCTCTTCATACAGCCACTGCAAGTGATGTTGTTATCTACCATTATTTTATTACTTAATACCAGAATACGTATAATGAAATGTCATGTGGGGGCTGTGGCATAATAATAATAATAATAATGATACAGGGTGCTTATAATGCGCCAATTCTATACAGCTAATGTGCTCAAGGGGCAGTAGAAGTAACTTATGAAATACAAAAATCCTTACTGATACCTCACGGATTTACAGACAGCAGAGATCTGAACAGGCATGGACATTGTAGAATCAAATAATAGTCCAAGATTTCTACACGATTTAGATGGAGCAATAACGACATCATTGTCAACCGTTAAAGAAGGAAGACTAACCTTGTCAAGTAGAACTTTGGAGTCAATAAAAATAACTCTGACTTTTCCTGATTTAACCTCGATGAATGCGAGCTCATCCACTTTTTGACATCATGGATACAAGCCTCAAGTTTCTGGATGATGTCAACGACATTGGTTTGGATAGGTAAAAATGATGTATACATCTGGATATCATCAGCATAACAATGATAGTTAAAAGAGTGACAATGTAAGATCTCTTTCAAACCAGTCAGATAAATCGAGAAAAGCGTTGAGCCCCCGACAGATCCTTGTGGGACACCACAGTCTAATGGAGCAGGATCAGATTTTGCATTAACACAAACAACCTGAAACCTTTCTGATAAGTATGACTTGAACCACTCAAGAGCTTTACCATCAACACCTAATGACTTCAAAGTATTCACCAGAATAGTGGATAAGACTCCCGACTCCCGAACCGAGGACCCGGGTTCCAATCCAGTGCTTACATCCTTGGACAAGATTTTTTACCCACGATGTCCTTCTCGACCCAGGTGTAAACCTGGCAACGCTAGGGTAATAATAATGGCAGTGCCCTCTGGTAGAGCAGTGGCAACACTGAAGAGGCTACCCTGGGTGAATAAGACCTTTTTTTCTTATTAATATTATTATCATTATTATTATTATTATGTGTGCTGTGAATATCGATTTTTTTCTACTACGTTTAATCAACGTGTGTTGCTGTGCAGATTTGCTAGGCGAATTTGGATGAACGGCAGACGAATAAGAAACGAACGTAGAGCGACCAAAACTTTTGATCAGCGGATGCTAAGCGAACAGAGAAAAATTGTCATTCCGTTCGTCATCCGCTCAAGATTTTGGACATGTCCAAAATCAAAATTTGGCTCCGGCAGATCTCTGCGAATCTCTGCGAACAGCTAGCGGATACAACGAACGTCGAGCGGATCACGAACGACGAGCAACGGATGTGAGCGTATCTCCAAATTTTCGGATCCGCTGGGCATTCATTGGCTCGATCCGCTCTAGTGTGACGGGGGTTTTAGGGTTAGGGTTAGGGTTAGCGAGTAGGGTTAGAGATTAGGGTAAGGATTAGGGTTAGGGTTAGGGTTGGGGTTAGGGTTTGGGTTAGGGTTAGATTAGGGTTAGGGTTAGGGTTAGGGTTAGGGTTAGGGTTAGGGTAGGGTTAGGTTTAGAGTTAGGGTTAGGGTTAGGGTTAGGTTAGGGTTAGGTTATAGTGGGGCAGATATGTGAAAAATTTGCTCACATCCGGCGGAAATTGTGAAATTTTGCATAGAGGGGTATTTTGGGGCGCTGATTTCAAAAATTGCCGGATCCAAGAGATCTGACTACTGGGTCGGCCGCCATTTTGAATTCCAATATGGCCGCCATGACGAAACGACGAAATCCCTATATCTTTGGTTCCACGTGACCTGTACACTGATAATTTGCTACAGAAGGGTATTTCTACATTCTCAATTCAATAATGGATTGATATTAGAAGTCTATCAAACTTCATGGCCGCCATTTTGAAATCCAAGATGGCCGCCAAGACGGAACGTTGAAAAAGCCCTATTTTGAGTTCTAAATGACAAACGGAGCTCAAATTTGGTGCTCCAAGGTATGTGAACATATAAAAGTAAATAAAAGATAAATTTGTCATGCCAGACAAGCTGCATGGCCGCCATTTTGAATTCCAATATGGCCGCCCAGACAAAGTACAGTTGATAATCCCTATCTTGAATTGTAAATGACGAGGCGTTGGCATTAGCACACAAAAGTGTATTAACATGTTGGATTCAATAATGGATGAATTCAAAATGTTCGGCAAGCTGCATGGCCGCCATCTTGAATATCAATATGGCCGCCCAGACGAAAATGTTGAAGTTCCCTATCTTGAATTCTTAATGGCAAATAGAGGTAAATTTTGTTGCCCAGATTTCTTTAGAACGTGCCGATTTGAATAATTGGTCAATCGAAATGTGTCTGACCACCTACATGGCCGGCATTTGAATTCCATTATGGCCGCCCAAGCAAACATCGGGACTTAATTAGATCCCGCATGCACGGGGTGCAAAAAAAAAAAGTGCAGCAAAAAGCCGTCATTCACGTTCACTGACGTCATAATGTAGGCCTACATACTCCAGCAGTGCGCACCCAATGAAATTACAAATGCGCGCTTAATCACTTACAAATGCGCGCTCAATCACTTATTCATTGTAAACAATGTCCAAGTCTTGTGTACCGTATTTGGAATACATTCCTACGGACATCGTGGTCATCGTGGGAACTCGCCTACGTCATGTAGTTGACTGATATTACCAAATAAAGGTAAATGAGATTTGTTCACTAAACCGTATTATATAAAGAAAATAATACTTAGGCTTAAGGTCGTGACGTTTTCAGTCAGATGCAGCTTGTTCTTATAGGGGTAAAAATGTCCTGGGGCCGTATTCTGAGAGCTAATTAAGTGTCTGATTAGCACTTAATTACCGAATTGGTATTCTGAGAGCATGATTAAGTAGGGGGTATATTAACTACCATAGCAACAAGCGTTTTGGCGGGAAGGACCTACGCGTTTGCGCGTATCAATGCGCGTGCACCTCTGAGAGGACTTAATCACAGAGTTAATTACGAATCGGTATTCTGAGGGTGTAATTAAGTATGAAAGTTAATGAAAAACTTAATGATACCAAAGAGTGTCATTAACTACTCCGATATCAAGCATTACGTCGCGTTTTCTCTGCCACAACGATGCTTACCGTCTTCGGTAACCGAGGACCGATTTTGCTCATGATTAAGGGCCTATTAACTTCACGACTTAATCACGAAGTTAATTACAGACTTAATTACGACCTCAGAATACCACCCCAGAACATGCAGTCGTTTGTGCCTTGTGCATGTTGCACCATATAAAATACCCCTGTACGTGATGCATCTCTACTGACACATTTGCATTTCTGCATTATTTGTTTGATATCAGAATGAATTGAGAATGATCATGATAAAGACAAACTTTGTCTCTAAAAGGTTGACACAAGGTCAGTTACTGGCAGTTTGCACGCTGCAAAATTTCGAAGTTTTTGATAGAATATGTTAGCTATATTTGTATTTTGTATTTTTATTTGTTAGCTGCTTCATGAAGTTTGTAAATGTATAACTATGAAATGCTTTGATTTTCTTATCATCAAAATAGTCTTGCGACATTCATTCCTCTTGACGCTGTTACATATTCTACATGTATGTTCTTGTCCATATAATATAAACACATGATTTTCAGTACGTCTTCTAGACGTAGGGTATATTTGATGTACCAGTAAGCACGTTGAAATATTCCGCAAGACTTGTTATTCTGTAAAAGGCACTGAGAAGATAAAGACCGTAACAGAAACAGAATCTAGCATTACTGTTGTCATTCCAATAATTTCTTTATTTCACATTCTTTCTCTTCATTATCAATTACTGGACTCGAAGAAGACATCGTCAACAATGGCAAGTCCTATAGACTGGAACATTTGCGCTCTCTGTCAGGAACGTTCCGAGACTGAATCACTAAGAGATGCAAGTAAGAGCGAGCAATCAGTCAAGTAGAGATGTCTATGAGACTCTAGCTCGAAACCTCAAGACATTGAATCATTTAGATGCCTTGCCTAGCGGGATAAACATCTGCAGACTAAATGACGGTTGTGGTATTGCAGAAACCCTAGCTGCGCATGCTGCCAAATTAGTAGAGCAGATAAGCCGAAAAATTGTGCAAAATTTGACTAAAGCATGAAACTTTCACCAGTGTTAGTACATGTTATAAGATTCATTTTAAGATCGGGAGGTAAGTCTGAATTGACCTCTGATTACCTCCAAAGGTCAATGACCTCAAAATTTGATAAACATTGATATTTTGCGTCATTAATTAATGTTAAATATGGTAATGATGTACTAAAGACTCATTTTTCTTACAGTGGAATTGTCTTCATGTTCCATAGAACCCTGACAGGTTTACTTTTGACCTCTGATGACCTGCAGAGTTAAATGACCTCAAAATATCAGAATATTGATATTTTGTCATTGATTAATGATAAACACGGCAATGATGTACTAAAACCTTTTTTTAACAGTGGAATTGCCTCAATGTTCCGCAGATCCTTGACAGGTTTTTAGCTTTGACCTCTAATGACTCCAGAGGTCAATCACCTCATATTATCAGAATTTTGATATTTGGTGCAATTGGTTGATGATAAACATGATAACGATGTCCTAAACATTCATTTGTGTTACAACTGAATCGTTTTCCTATTCCTCAGATCAAGGGAAATTATTTACACGTCTCTGCCTTTGACCGCTGAGGACTGTGACAGGTCAATGACCTCAAAATATCAAAATATTGATATTTGATGTATGTTCAATGGTTAACTGTATACCTGGTGTGCTATTATGCATTATGCTATTAGCATTTATGCTACAAGAAGTGTCTTCTCATCCCACAGAACATTGGCCATTACGGTACCCTATGTATATCCAACTTTGACCTCCAAGGACAATGTGAGGTCAGACTTTTAGAATATCAAAATTTGTGTAGGACTGCAAATATTGATGTTTAGCTTCATTGGTTTAATCCTGAATGTTTAATCATGTACAAATCACGCCTTGACGTTATAATCAAAGTATATGTATGCATATTCCACAAAGCATTGGTTCATAGTAACAGGTCTCAGGAATGTGAGCGGTCAATTACTTCAGAAATGAAGCTTACGTGTCTTCATCAGTGATGGCAGTGACCTCAAATATAATATTTATGTTAGGGTTAGTTATGCAGACTAGCTTGCATGAAATTATGTGCAACATTATCCAATTTGCACTGGACAAAATTTGTACGCTTAAACATGGAAGGTGGGGAGAGGAGTACCATATTTTGGGTTGATGCTTAATGGCTTGTAAAAAGGCATATGGCAAACTAAGTCCCTTGAACTGGATGAAAGGATGACAGATGCTAACTAGAAAACAACAGGCCCACCTCATCAGGTGTACGTCACAAGCCAAACAACCCGAGTCGTACAGCACATGAGTTACGCAGCCCACGAGTCATACATCCCGTGACCTAACGCTAGATGAACAAGGTCAATGAGCTCGACATCAAATATAATAGGCCCAAAAGCTGAGCGGTCCGCGAACTCGACACTCGACGAAAACAAGGCCCACGAGATTAATATATGTATTACATCAGAAAGCTTAATCTATTCAGTGTAGGTCTTGTGGACCTCCCCCTCCCCCCATGTGTCGGACCCTTATGGGCCTGGTTTGCCTATACTATAAGCAGGGCTCGACACTAACGGTGGCCCGGTGGCCCGGGGCCACTAAAAACGCACATCGGGCCACCAAAATTTCAGAAATGAAGACTTTGGTGGCCTGATCGGGCCACCAAAAAATGTCGGATGTTTGCCTTTGGGCCACCAAAAATAAAAGTTAGTGTGGAGCCCTGCTATAAGTGTCAAGCTCATGGGCAATGCTACCTAGTTTCGAGCTGGCGGGCCTGTGTCGGTCAGTGTCAAGCTCGTGGGCTTCATGGTTCCGATGAATAACTCATGGTCCTGGAGCATATAAGTGACGTCATGGACCATTTGGAAAGCGAGATACTGTGAGGCATAACATGCATTCCACATGAAGCAACCCTGTGTCTTGCAACTTGCTATTGTCATCCAATTGAGTTTGGGTCATTACGTCAGGCAATTTTGGGCATTTTTTTAATGACCTCTTTAGGTACCCTCAATTCAAAATAGGAGTGGAACTAGTATTTACTCTAATTGTCTTCTTTATGCTAGATACTCCTTAACACTTGGGCCTGGCCAAGAGTTGTGCCCCCATGCCCAAATATTGGTTGTTTCCAATATGCCGCCATCCGGTTTGCATCCAATGTGTGAATCAGGGTACGCTGACAGCGGGTAATATCACCTGCATGATCCGGTTAAGACTCTCTGCCAGCAAGTGATGATTCAGTGTAACCTGCTGAAATTGGTCTAGATCTATACCCTTGATCTCTTTCAAGACAGGGCAGCATCTGCGTCTTCAGTGAAGCACGCGATCGGCACACCAGGATCTCCTCCACGACTTAACTGGATAGACATCCTGAGGTCAGCCCAGCGTTCTTATAGGTGCACAGCCACTGAATGCGATCAGTCATCAGAGTCTTTCAGTGGCAATATCTAAACAGTTTGGATGAAGGCAACCTTGTCTCTATGATGAGTGCATTGCACATAGAGTACAGGATGCACGAGATGATATAAGAAAGCTTCTTTTTGATTCGCGGGATAGGCTACAATCCTTTCTCAGGTAGAGGTTCTGAATTATCGGGTCGTGCTCAGTCTGCACACAGTGAGCTGAACACCATATCAAGTATGCGTGTACAGTGGCGTATCTAGGGAAAACGGCGCCCGGGGCAAGCGCTAAAATTGCACCCCTAATTTCTGAAAAAGACTAGTCTTCAACCCCAACCCCATCCCGGTAGGGACTTTAAGCAAAGTCCACATGATATGCTTTTCAAGCCCTTAAAGGGGGTCTTTTGAGGGTGATTTAAATGAAATGAATTTTGATAAATTTTGGCGAGCGAGCGCAGCGAGCGAGCCGAAAATTTGTGTATTTCAGCTGACAAAACATGGAATTCTTGTCATTTTTTGCTTATCAAATCTTACAATTCTAATCAACATAATGACGGTCTTATAGATAACGATTTATCTATATAAACCAACAAACTGAGTACTTGAAAAAATATTCTAAATCAGGAGGGCATTTCATGAAGCATTTTGTCCGACAACTTGTCGGACAAAATTTGCTTTCAGCCAATCAGAAGCAAGGATTTCAGTAGCTTTTAACAGTTTGTCAGACCAAATACCTGACAAATTGCTTCATGAAATGTCTCCCATGTACGCGCGAGTGAGCGGAAATTTGTATATTTCCGCGTTATCATCACGTTTTGTTCTTATCTCCTTTTTGTTTTGATCAATTTTGGCGAGCGAGCGCAGCGAGCGAGCCGAAAGTTTTTGTATTTCAGCTTACAAAACATGGAACTCTTGTCATTTTTTGCTTATCATATTTTACAATTCTAATCAAGATACAATGTATTGTGACGGCCTTATAGATAATGATTTTTACCAACAAACTGAAGACTTGAAAAATACTATAAATTAGTACGAGCGAGTGAGCCGAAATTTGTATATTTCCGCGTCATCATCACGTTTTGTTCTTATCTCCTTTTTGTTTTGATAAATTTTGAAGAGCGAGCGCAGCGAGCGAGCCGAAAAATTTTGTATTTCAGCTTACAAAACATGGAACGCTTGTCATTTTTTGCTTATCAAATCTTACAATTCTAATCAAGATATAGTGACGGCCTTATAGATAACGATTTTTTACCAACAAACTGAGTTCTTGAAGAAATACTCTAAATTAGTACGCGCGAGTGAGCCAAAATTTGTATATTTCCGCGTTATCATCACGTTTTGTTCTTATCTCCTTTTTGTTTTGATAAATTTTGGCGAGGGAGCGCAGCGAGCGAGTCGAAATTTTTGTATATCAGCTTACAAAACATGGAACTCTTGTCATTTTTTGCTTATCAAATCTTACAATTCTAATCAAGATATATAGTGACGGCCTTATAGATAACGATTATTACCAAGAAACTGAGTTCTTGAAGAAATACTCTAAATTAGTACGAGCGAGTGAGCCGAAATTTGTATATTTCCACGTCATCATTACGTTTTGTTCTTATCTTGTTTGATTTTTTTGGCGCCCCCCCCCCCTCCCGTATGTTCGAAACCGTTGGCGCCTTCTTTTGATCCAATTGGCGATCGCTTCAGAACGAAAGAAATTGCAGCCGCTGCTCCGTGAAACATTTTGCCTGCTAAATATAAAATGACATGTGTGAACACAATAGACATTGTCATTTTGTCCGCGTCATCATCACATTTTGTTCTTACCTTCTTCTTCTATATAAAATTTAGAGAGCGAGCGCAGCGAGCGAGCCGAAAATTGTTGTATTTCAGCTTACATAACATGGAATTCTTGTGTGAACACACTAAACATTGTCATTTTGTCCGAGTCATTATGTTTTGTTTTTATCTTTTTTTATTTGCTTTTCTGCCCCCCCCCCCCCCACCATTCTCTCCCCCCCCCCTTTCCGGTGAGTTTCTTCTTCTTCTTCTTCTTCTCCTTTTCTTTTTTCTTTTTTTCTTCGTTTTTTCTTTTTTTTTCTTCTTCTTCTTCGTTTTTTTTTTTGCGCCCCCAAAGAGTGGCGCCCGGGGCACGTGCCCCCCTTGCCCCCCCCCCCCTAGATACGCCACTGTGCGTGTATAATGATTGTGTGTAATGATATGGGAAAAATGCATGGAAAATCAAAATACATGTTTATGTATTTTACGTGGAATCAGTTCCTGTCTGTTGTCTTGGCAGAAATGCACCAATCTTGCGATGCTGTTGTTTATTATTTTCCCTCTCCATCACGGGTACATATGGAACGTGTTGATCAAAGTTTTTGTGATGTCGGAAAATGCGAGGCTGTATTGCACGTGGCCTTCAATTTGTTTTTCACATTATATTGGCATGTGTAACAGACTGTAACTCACCAAGATGCCTCTTGAAATGTTTTGAAAAAAGTTCTGCCTGATTTCACATGAGCGGATGATTATCAGTTGTCTTTCTGCTATCATCTTGTGTGAAACAAAGTATTGTTTCTATTCAAAAGATAGCGTGCCAATTAATCTGCACTTATTGTTGGTGCTCTATAGGCCCTATAAGACAATCAAACCCACCTTCAGCCTAGACATTCGTAGGCGTTGTGGTGTAGAGGGGGATCTGAACATCTCTCATGAAGCGAGACTTCTCTTTTCTTTTCTTTTCCCCACTAACAATGTGAAACAAAGATATCCGTAGGCGTTGTGGTATGTAGACGTGGTAGAGCGAGACTTCTCTTTTCTTTTGTTTTCTTTTCCCCACTAACAAATAAGTTTAGCAGGAAACATAGAAGCATTCGCACATACTGTTTACATTTCCCATCACATGCTTTTAAATCGGAATTTTCATGTAATTTACACATTTTTCCTGGAAAAGAATTACCAAGAACTTTTCAACACAACACATGTTCAAAAGAAACCATTTGGTTCATATATAATTTACTCTACGGAGTGATTCATAGGGGCCTACTTATCACCGTCCACGTACTCGAACAGTTTTCGCTAAAGATACAAGTATGTTTACAAGACTGCAAACATTAGAATGATTTGCCCCTTAACAAATCAGACTACATCTCTTGAAATGTCTTCAAACGTAAATTAAAGTAATTCCTCTTAAATGATTACTCTCTTATATATATATATATATATATATATATATACATATAATACACATACTGTCCTACTTTAGTGGGGGGGGGGGGGTTCCACAAATTGCTCAAATCCGATTTAGTGATATTTTCCTGGAAAAAAAAATATGGCTTAGAAATCAATCCTGTGAGATATGTCATTGGAATCGCCAGCGCAATATTATTTTGTTAATTTATAAGAAATAAATCGCATTTGTCACTTGCTGCCTTTTGCCAGGGTGGGGCGGTACAGGTTTGACAGATCTGCGAGAGCATTTTTATATACAGTGCAATTAACATTTCTTCGAAGACCGGGGACATGGTGATGTGCACTTTACAATTTCATGTTCAATTTTCCTAAAGAGTACACCTTAAGTGGGGGCGGCGGAATTGTGTGTGTGTGTGTGTGTGTGTGTGTGTGTGTTTTAAGTGTGGGGGTGGGGTAGGGCTCCGGGGCAGCGTTTTTGGCAAGGGTCAATGGTCGATTTTTTAATTATGCTTTTTCCGTTTTCAGTATGCACCAGACCAGATTAATAAATAGGACCATCCAATGCTCTCTATAGAACATCATCATGTTTACCATTAATCATGATGTCAAACATCAATATTCTGATAATTTGAGGTCATTTAACTGTCGAGGTCATCAGAGGTCAAAGGTGGAACTGCATGTGCTCTTTGGAATATATGAAGACAACGTCATTATTGTGTAAGTTCCCTAAAACTCCTTACTACTTTCTCCAACCGGCGACCAATTATTGTACAGAGGCGGATAGATATTGGATTGGTCTGTCACCTTCTCTCTGTACTGGTCGGGGGTTAAATACTCACATAGACACCAATCATCACCAAAATTCCAAAAGTAGAAGAAACTAAATATTGTTCCACAACACCAAATGCAAAATGCGTTAGAATGATAAAATTTACATGGATAACACCAATGCTACTAACGGCATATTTATTCCAACGACCTGCCTTCCTGTAGGTCTGAAACAAAAAAAAAACTTCTTCACAAACAAGTTTCTTTCCTCTCAACTTAGTTCAGCATTCCACTCATCACTTAGGAACGTCTTTACGGCTTTTGAGACCATTTCATATACCGTCTTATTCTATGGGAAATGGAGGGATTTAGTAGGGAGAAATGATGCTAGTAGGTGTGGTCACTTATCTCGACATCGGTACGGTCGACGAATGAGGTCCTCGTCTGCATGTCATTGTCGATCTCGTCAGTGTGGCTGGGCCGTCCGTTGAGTGGTATGTTGTCGCGCTCTCATTAGACTCTTCGTCACCATCACTGTCCACTTTGTATCAGTCTGACAGGGCGCTTTAACATCTCCGATGACACCAGTTGACTATTTGGAGTTTGTAATTGCACTCCAAATTGGCGTAAACCAAAGTTTTGTCTTATCGTGACGCACAGTTTCTCCTCATGTGCTGCTGCTCGCGGATTCAGTTACGACAGTCAGATCCTCATCACATTCACAGCGTCGATAAAGATTAGTTGATTGACTTGGAGAGGGCATGATGTACCAAGGAAGGGGAACTCCTGTCTTTATCTCTGTGGTCTCCAACTATTCTCAAAGTTCCTCAAAGTTCCAAAATGCTCTGCAGCCTTTGCTTCACTATATAGTGTGAAGCCGCTCCCATTGTGCTTGCCACTATAACTGATTTCTCGGCTCAGACATGTTTTTTATAACTAATTTACTAACAAACTTCCTTTCTCTAAAGGATGTCATTGGCTCAATCTTATATTGGGGCGTGGTGTTCACTAGAAATTAATTTCTTATTGGTCAAAATGTTCAATTTGCTCCTCCTATTCGTTTCTGTGAGAATTCAATTTGGTAATGATTCATCTCAATTTCTGATTAATTCGCCCACTGTCTGTTAGTTTCTTCATTCACTTCTTCTCTGTAACCACTGGTAAAGACTTTATTGTTTCTTGTATATCAAAATGACAAACCAAATGGATATTAGTGTCCTTATAACAACCAACGTCATCGTTGTTCTGGGTCGTTGTCCCTGAATTTGTCTTTGGAGTTCCTGTCTGACCCACTCCACTAAACAATAAATGCTAGAATAGAGGAATACATTCTGGTAGGAGGGCCACCTTCCAGCTCAGAGGGTAATTTATGTTTGGGGATCAGAGGGCAAAAACACGTCATCACGTTATTTCCCGTAATTTGGCGCGGGGCTTTGGGGATGGAGAGTGCTGACCACTAGCGGGGAAAGTAGCCAATGTCAAACTCATAAATTCCTTTCACCATAGAATTTTCTTGGAAGAGGGGGGTTTGAAAAAAAGGGAACAGCTGGAAGGAAGATACTAGTAAACGGTTTTAAAAACTCCTAGAAGAGGAGAATACTTAGCATATTGGTGTCACAGGGTGTCTAGGAAAACGACTGCAGTGATCTGTTTTCTTTTACTCTCTATCCTATTCTATTCTATTCTATTCTATTCTATTCTATTCTATTCTATTCTATTTCATCCTTTATTATAAACATGTGCTAGTAGCCATCTGGGCTACAACTGTGTTTGTTTTGTACATCCTCTAAAGGTCACCAGAGGTCAAAGGTAGAGCCCTGTCTGTGCTCTTCGGAATGTGAAGACAATTTCTTGTAAAACAGATATGCTTGTTTTGTACATCTTAACCATGTTTATCATTAATTAATGCCACCACAGATCAATATTATGATATTTTGAGGTCATTGACCTCTAAAGGTCTCCAGAGGTCAGAGGTAGAAACCTGTCTTTGCTCTTTGGAATATGAAGACAGTTTCATTGTAAAACAGATAGCTTGTTTTGCACATCTTAATCATGTTTATCATTGCCTAATAACATCACAGATCACTATAATGGTATTTTGAGGTCATTGACCTCTAAAGGTCATCAGAGGTCAAAGGTAGAAACCTGTCAATGCCCTGTGGAATCAGAAGAATTGTAGTACAAATGCATATTTAGTGCAGCGTAACCAACGTCTAGGCCTATCTTTCACAAATGCCTTCAAACATAAATATTCTGATATTTGAAGTTCATTGACCTCTGGAGGTCATCAGAGGTTAAATCAGACTTACCTCCCGATCTTAAGATGAATCTCATGGTATGTACTAACACTGGTGAAAGTTTCATGCTTTAGTCAAATTTTGCACAATTCTCATGATTTTGAGGGCTTAACCGCTCTACTAAATGGCACAAAACCTGTTATGTGCGGTGTAGCAGTTCACGTGTGGGCAGGGCGAAATCAAGGGCAAAGAAGCGAAGTGCACACCTCAAACTTGATGAAACTTACTCGCCTGTCAAGAAAAGACTTAGAACAAGTTTCGCATCTCCATCCATTGAACAGAGTAACGCTAGCACATGTTTCTTTTGTGATAGAATTATCAGTCATGACCAAACAGTTTGCAATGCAGCAACATTCAATCTAGATTCCAATGTTCGAATGATGGCGACAGAACTGAGAGATGCGAAACTCCTGGCTAAATTGTCAGTACGTGATATGACGGCATCAGGTGCTGATGTATATCACAAGAAGTGCCTGACTGCTCTCCACACCAGATACAGATCGTTTGTAAGAAAAAAAGAGGGAGCCAGTTCAAGTGAAACCATGCAACCAGAATCAGTAGCATTGGCCGAACTGATATCCAACAAATGTCCAACTTGGAAGAAATGAAGTGTAAAGATGGTAGTTACACTCTGATCAAGTTATCCGATCTTACCAAGCTTTACAACGAACGTCTGATACAACTAGGAGGCAATATTTCAAAGAAGATCAATTCAACTCACCTTATGAACAAGCTTCTCAGACAGCTGCCACAACTAGAGGCACATAAAAGCAATCTTGAAGTGGTGCTGACATTCAAAGAGGATATTGGTGAGGCTCTACTGAATGCTTGTAGACAACGCTCAGATGACGACGCAGTCATTCTCATGAGAGCTGCGCAGATTGTGCGCAAAGATATTTTGCAAAGGCAATATCATTTCAATGGATCCCTAGTTGAGGAATCATACAACAACGCCCCACCATCATTGACAGCGTTGATGCAAATGATCCTTGCTGGAACAAGTATACAGAAACAGACGGCGATGAACAGAAGCTTGAGCGTGCCTGTACAATCCTTGACCCAACTTGTAACGTTCAACACCGTAAAAAGAGGGAGGGCGGAGACTGCCGCAGGAGGCTTACGTCACAACTTGGAGCGTGAAACATCACTGCCCCTTTACCTGGGTCTCCTCATTCATAGCAAAACAAGAAAACGGGATCTCGTTGACGTTCTTTTTCAACGTGGTTTGTCTGTTTCCTACGAACGCATACTGCAAGTATCCACAGATGAGGCCAACAGAGTTATCGAGATATACCGACAGGACGGGGTGGTGTGTCCGACTGCATTGCGAACTGGGTTGTTCACAACAGGAAACCTAGACAACATAGATCACAACCCATCATCAGTATCAGCACGAAGTTCATTTCATGGAACCGCGATATCACTGACGCAACATGTGTCACATGACAATCGAGGTACCATTCGAAATCATGAGAATGTTGCTGAGAGTGAGAAGAAAACGCGTCCCAAAGCCATAACCGCCTTGCCTGAATCTTATTGTGATGCCCCTCCTGCAGCATTTCCATCTCATCTTCCTATTCCAAGGAAACCCAAGACTCCGCCCACTCCAAGTGTGTCCATTGGACTACAGGACAAAGAAAAAGAGTGGCTTTCGTTTGTACAAAGTCTGCTGGAGATGAAAGCTCATGAGCGTGAAGAGAATATCTCCTGGTCAGCGTACATGGCACATGTACAGGATGAAGCTCCTCGGCCACCTGCAATTACTGGGTTGTTACCTCTTTTTCGAGAGAGTGCTCACACACTAACAATGGTGAAACATGGCATGAACCTAATCAAGCAGGCAACCGAATTAGTTAACCCAAGACAAGTTCCGGTTCTGACAGTTGATCAACCCATCTATGCTAGAAGATCCAGTGGACATGGCCAAGCATGTATGGTGAAGACAAATTTGTGGTGATGCTTGGAGGACATCATGTGGAGATGGCTTTGCTAAAGGTGATCGGCGACTTCCTCGATGGGAGTGGTTGGACTAGTGTAATGACCAGTGCAGGTGTATCAACAGAAGGAAGAGCTGAGAGTCTTCAGAAAGGTTCGCAAACATCGCGGCCACAATGGGCACACCAAGTCACCGCGGCATCACTGTACGCTTTGCAGCGAAAAGCATATAATGACTACCAAACGACATGTGCAACTGAGAATTTGCGAACATTTGATCTTTGGAGCCAGAAGATGGCTAGAGAGTATCCCCAGTTTTGTTACTGGAACAAAGTCCTGCAGTTGGAGTGTCTTCTTTTGGCATTCATTAGATCACAACGGGAAGCAAACTACTTGCTGTATGTGGAGACCCTCACGGCAATTATCCCATGGATGTTTGCCATGGATCACTTCCATTACGCCAGATGGTTAACAGTTCATGTAACGGACCTTCAGGAACTTCCCAACAATGCCGAGGACGTCTACCATGCATTCGTCGAGGGGAATTTCGTAACTCAGAAGTCATCACACAAGTTCTCCTGTCTGGCACACGATCAGATACACGAACAACAGAACTCCATAGTGAAAGGTGATGGTGGAATCATTGGGATCACCGAAAATGAAGCAGCTCTTCGCCGGTGGATGGTGGCTGGCTCAGAAATAGCAAGAATAGTCAGTGAATTTGAGGACCAGCTTCAGACTCAGAAGGAAACTGATGTCCGCCACCACGAACAATTGCCTAGTTTCCAGAAATCGTTTGCATCAGACCTCAGCAATGCAATCGATTCGTTCGAGAAACTAGGAAAACCTTTCAAAGAAGAGAGTAAGGACCTGTATGTGCTTGACAACAAGGTCATCATGCCTGATGAGGTGATTGCCGCAATGCGATCCGTTGAGGAAACTGACAAAGCACAATTTGCGGAATTTGTTGAGAAGAGAATCCAAGACCCATCTGTCGATTTCTATGAGAACATCAGAAAGAACAATCTTGCACTGTTTAAATCAAAGACAAAGAAATCACCTAGAAAGTCTCAGACAAACATCGCAAACGTGAAAAGTAATGTTGAGCTGTTCTCTCG
>NW_027272120.1:360000-361467 GCF_040938485.1 Diadema antillarum | reverse complement strand
TTGTGTGAGAGAGAATGTATTTGTGCATATATTTGTGTGCAAGCAAAACCCTTGTTAGTATTTTTTTTTTGCTTCTTCATAAGGAGTAAACAGACAGGATATTTCTAAAACAGGAACCTATCGAGCGGAAAGGGAAAAGTGGACTGGTCTGAACATGCTTCTGGCAAGAAGACAAGAATAGTGGCGGACTAAGGCCAAGTACGGTGTGTCAGATCACATGTACACGTTATATGCAGAAGATGCAGGCTATGTAATGTGCTCAAATGTTAGAGAGCACTTGGTGCAAACAACTGGCTTTTTGTGAGGCATAAGAGAGATCGTTGATCTAAAAAAATGAAAAGACACTGATGCCTTGTTCTGTGTATGAGGAAGACTTGTGGAATAACTTGACTAATGTTTTTTTTGTGAGTGTCTTCAGCCAGAATCCATATTACAGTGTCACTTTGCAACGGGAATAAAAACAAACAAGAGTTAAAAAACATTCATAAAAGCGGTTAGTGTGAGTGTTTGAAAAAGCACAAAGAGAAGTTTTGCGGCAAAACACGTGTGAACAGAGAGACGAGTGTAAAGTCGATGTCTCAACACGCAAACCACTGATTGGCACACGTAAATTTACCACAATTCATGGGCGTGGCGCCCCTCTCTACCCTTCTCGTTGCCTGCTACTCTGGGCACATCGAAAACTGGATGTTGCATGACTGTGTCACCAGAATGCCTCAATTACCATGGAGCATAATGGAGAAGCAGTAATTGCCAACACTTTTTGTAGCAGGCAAGCAGAGGTTAAAGAGGACTTCCCAACTACTACAAAATATATATTCATACTACTGTGTTACTGGAAGAAAAGGAAAATATGCTACCTACTGATACCATGGAGTTTAAAATAAGAAAAGTCCCAAACAGACACTGATTATGATGTATGTTCAGAGATTTCCACAATTCATTGTCATTTTGATACTCCTAAATTATACACCAAATTTTACCACAGTTTTCCTTTTGGTGGAATGAATAATCATACCATAATTCAGCCGCAGCTAAAATAATGCCTCACTGCACCATTCAGAGTGGAGGCATTAATTAAAAAAAAAAAATTCTTATATAAAAATAGAACTCTCCCCCATATTCGTGTAATACATACATGTAGTCAGACAACCACTATAACACATTTGGTTTGCATAGCCTAATCTCAAATGATTCATGAGTTTAAGAAACATAGCACCATAGTGAAAATAAGCAGCCATGGATACAATACCAGTTCCTGATGGCAGTTTGTGAGTTGTTGGACGCTTAAAATATCTTGAGAAAACAATAATTGCCAATCATGCGCAAAAGTCAGCATAAACTCTGGATCCATTTGCAAATTTTCATATAAATCATGTACATGATAAAAATGATGGTGATTAAAACAGATGATGTAAATCATCACAATTTTGCTGCTGAATAAAAGTAGACAAGAAAAATCTCTTC